>NW_016814400.1:213598-227588 GCF_001698545.2 Rhinopithecus bieti | reverse complement strand
AAAAAAAAAAAAAAGGTAGCGCAACAATCGGGTTGGTCTGGAGACTGCTTTACAATTTTCAAACTATTTTCAAAATAGTAATTTCTAGTTTACGAGCTTAGATGCTAAAGATATTGTATATTTTATAGTGAAGCCTATCAATGCTTTCTCCAGAGGACATGAGACACGATTTTGGTTGTCCAATACAGTCAATGTGCCACATAACATTTTGGTTGAAAACCATATGTATGACAGTGATCCCACAATATTCTAAAACTGTATTTGTACTCTACCTTTTCTATTTTTAGATAGGCTTCGATATACAAATGCTTACAATTGTGTTCTAATTGCCTGCAGTATTCAGTACAGTACCATGCTGTACAGGTTTGCAGCCTAGGAGCAACAGGCTCCAATATAGAGCTTGGGCGTGTAGTAGACTCTACCATCTAGGTGTGTGTAAGTATCATCTCTGATGGTCACACAATGACAAAATTGCCTAATGACACATTTCTGGGAGTGTATCTTCATCATTAAATGATGCATGACTCTGTCACAATTCTCATGTTACTGTGCCTAGGTGAGTAGCAGAAATCACCACCAACTAGAAATTTTGGAAATTCTAGATATATATTTTCCCATTTTTCCTCACAACAGTGGCATGCTAGTTGTGGCATTCAGCATCCAGGGCCTGGGTAGAAAGTGGTGTCACTGCAGCATCTAGTGCTCAGTGCTGGTGGCAGTGGAGCTCTCATTAGACACATCCTGTGTCCAGTTTGGGGCATTGTCCTCATGAGAGGGACTCTGGCTTCTCAGCTGTCTCAATGTCTTCTCCTCTTCTTGGTTACCTGGCTGCTCAAGGAGGTATTGTTTGTCCTCCGCACTCTCTGTTGGCTTCTCCCTAGGCACAGTTTTGCACAGACAGCCCTGGATCTCGGTGAGTCACAAGATGAGGTCAAGGTGAACTCAAGAACAATGATTCTGGTACCTGAGTTAGCCAACTTCTGAGGGCTCCCATCTGACGAGGTTGAGAAGAGTGTGACTCTGTCTGAAGAATGAAGATGTTTTCAGCAGCTCTCTGTGATTCTGCCTCAGAATCCCAGTTGGAGGAAGAATTAATAGGTTGTGTCCAGCCAGCCACCTACAGGAGTCCTGCTCTCTTCCAAGCTGTCTATTCTGTTTGTTCACCTTCAGACTGATCTAGGGAGCCCTCCCTCTTTTGCCTCCCAATACAGCACTGTGTCCCAGCAACAAGACCTGTCACCGGGAACAAAGTATCCCTGGTAGAGCAGTGGCTGGATTGCACCATCTAAATTCCAGTTCAGTTAAGATCCTCACCTGCAATCCAGGGACATGGATCCTTTCTCTGCCTAAAATTCGATATAAAGTAAATGAATATTTGAAATTAACAAACTATAATACAGTTGACTTTATAGGGTCAGTTTTGACTCCCTATGCAGTCAAAAAAATTACATGTCAATTTTGACTCCCCCAAAACTTAACTAGTAATAGCCTACTGTTGCCAGGAAGCTTTACCAAAATATAAACAGTTGATTAACATGCTTTTATATTATATGTATTATATACTGTATTCTTAAAGTAAGCTAGAGAAAAGAAAATATCATTAACAAAATCACAAAGAAGCAAAAAAATACTAACTATTCATTAACTGGAAGTGGATTATCCAAGGTTTCATCCTCATTGTCTTCACATTGAGTGGGCTGAGGAGGAGGAGGAGGGAGAGGAGGGGTTGTTCTTGCTGTCTCAGGGGTGGCAGAGGCCAAAGAGGTGGAGGAGGTGGAAGGGGAAGCAGGGGAAACAAGGGAGGCAGACACACATTTTGTAATTAACAGAGATACATAGTAATTTCTGGCAATTTTTTTTACTTATTCATTTCTCTAAAAAATGTTTCTATAAGGTACCAATCCTTCTTCCACGGCTTGCTTTAGTCTCAGCACCCATGTCATAGAAGGGTCTGTGTTGCGGAAACAGTCAAAAGCAGTCCTGAATCGTCAGAATCCTTCTACCAAATTGTTGAACGTCGATGTGTTTCCTGGCACTGCTTCTCCTATGTCTTCTTCCTCATTGTCTGGCACTGATTCGGAAGCGCACATCTCCATCAGGTCATCTTCTGTTAATTCCTCTGGTGTGATGTCTGTAAGCTCTTAAATTTCTTCAAGATCCATATCTTGAAATCCTGCACCCTCCATCTTTTTTGCCTTATCCACAATCTCTTTCATGATTTCCTTGATTGGCTCTGTTGTAAATCCTGTGAAGTCATGCGCACCATCTGGACACAGTTTTCTCCAGCAGGAATTTATTGTTTCTGGCTGGATGGCTTTCACAACTTTTTCAATAACAATGATGGCATCTTTAGTGGTGTAATCCTCCCAGACATTCATGATATTCTCTAGATTGAGGGTTCTATTCCATAGCTTTAACAATCTTTTCCATATAATACCTTGTGAAATAAGCCTTAAAAGTCCTAATGACTTCCTGATCTGGAGGGCAAATTAGAGACTTTTGCAGGGAAGGCACATAGACTACTTTGATGCTTTTGTGGTTGAACTCATGGGGTTCTTGGTGGCCAGAGACATTGCCCAATATCAAAAGAACTTTGAAAGGAAGTTGCTTACTAGCAAGGTCCTGCCTGTCTTCAGGGATAAAACATGGATAAAACCAATACAGAAAAAGTGTTCCCATTGTCTAGGCATTCTTATTATACAATCAAATGACTGACAGCTGGTGTTTACCTTTTCGCTTCAAGACCTGGGGGTTAGCAGCTTTATAGATAAGGGGAGTCCTGATCATAAACCTGACTGCATTTGCACAAAACAGTGCAGTTATTCTTTTCCATCCTGCCTTAAATCCTGGTGCTCACTTCTCTTCCTTGCTAATAAATGTCCTTTGTGGCATTTTTTCTTCTATAAAAGGGGCACTTCCAATTGCATTAAAAACCTGGTCAGGAAGATGTCATTTCTCCTCAATTATTTTCTTTTTCTTTTTTATTTTTTCAAGATGGAGGCTTTTCTTTTTTATTTTTTGGAGATGGCGGCTTGCTGTGTCACCCAGGCTGGAGTGCAAATCTCGGCTCACTGCAACCTCTGCCTCCCAGGTTCAAGTGATTCTCCTGCTTCTGCCTCCCGAATAGCTGGGATTACAGGCGTGAACCACCTTGCCCAGCTACTTTTTGTGTCCTTAGTGGAGATGGGATTTCACCATGTTGGCCAGGATGATCTCAAACTTCTGACCTCGTGATCTGCCCTCCTCGGCCTCCCAAAGTGCTGGGATTATAGGTGTGAGCCACCACATGTAGTCCTCGAATGATTTTCTTAATGGCATCTGGGACTTGTTTGCTGCCTCCTGGTCAGCAGAAGCTGCTTCTCCTCTAATTCTAACATTTTTAAAGCAAATCTCTTTCAAAAATTATCAAACCATCCTTTGCTGGCATTAACTTCCCCAACTTTATATATCTCCCCTTCCTTTTACTTTGTTATAAAATGACTTTGCTTTTTGTCAAATCAAATTAGAGTTTATAGGTATGCCTTTCTTATAGTAATCCTACATTCACATAAAACTGCATTTTCTATACGAGATAAAAAGGTATTTCACAAAAAAGTGCAAGTTTTTTTGTGCCTGCTGGCACAGCTGCAGCTACAGCTTCATACATTTCTTTTCCATTTTTCACAATGGTTTTTTATGCTGAACCCATGAAATGAAATGGTGGGCAACCAGCAGCTGGTAGACCTCTATCAAGGATACATATCGAGCAATTCAAATAATTCTTGCAATATCATGACTTTTTGCTGCTTTTGGGGAGCAATTTCAGCATCACTAGTGGCCCTTCATATGGATCCCGTGGTGTTATTAAAGATTTGCAGTGTTGCATTAAACGTGATGAAGAATTTGCAAGAACCACAAAGATCACTATTTATTGCAAATACGCTATTTACTGGAGAGAGGGACTATTCACTCAGGGATGATGAGCATCACATGTGTTTTAAGTGAATACTGGCAACACCTGAGCCAGGAGGTGGCTACAAAATTATGACAGTAGTATAGTATACTACAGTGACTTTGATGCACTTATGACTTCATATTGCATCTTTGTGTTTGCTTACATTTCTTTCAACAGCAAATGGCACCACATATGGTCTGTAAATGTGTGCATAAGTTTTGAACATTTTAAAATGTTTATTATAGATTTGTGTATATTCTACAGTAATAAATGTTAAAATAAACTAGAATGTACATGTATTCTATGCATTCATGACACATCTAATTTCTTGATTTTTTACATAGTTCCAAGCTACACAGTTCACCTGTGAGTTTTTTCAAATTGTCACAAATCTCCAAAAATGTTTCCAGTATATTTATTGAAAAAGATCCACATATAGGTGGACCCATGCCGTTCAAACCCATGTTGTTCAAGGGTCAACTGTAAATCTCTGCAATGAAGAAAAACGTGACCATGTGACTAAGTTATCCCCAATACAATATAAACAGGTGTGCATTTGATGTCCCTTGTACCCTGTGCACACCAGTTCTACCATCCGGTGAGCGCTCTGGGCAGGAGACATGTCCAGGGTGGGTCCCACTCCAGCATTCTCCAGATGTTTTCTCTGCCCTGTAGCCTCTTCTAACCTTTCCATGTCTATCAGTAGTCCTATATACATCCTGTTGCCAGCCAGCCAGGGGTGATGTATGCTGACCATGTAGTTTGGATGCTATTATGAAGGATACTCACACCCATACCCAGGGAATATTGTATACTAACATTTCCACCCTTCTCATGCTCTTTTTAAAAGAAGATTCTGTTGAACAAATGACTCTTGTTTAGCAGTTCCCAAATGATATTTAGAAAGATGTGACTTCAACCCTTTTCCTTTGCCAGGGAATACGCCAAAGGTTCTACTTATTTCCTTTCATTTTATAAATACTTGAAGGAGTCTTTTGAAAATACTAGGAGAATATATTTGTAAACATTCACAATAAATTCCTTTTAGATTTTACTAGAAAATTTTAGTTTGTGTATATGTTTTTTTTTTTTTAATTTTCAAAATTCTTCTATTGCTGAGAGTTTTAGAGTTTTATCAGTCTTCCCATCATGGTGCCTGGCCTGGGAGTGATTTTTAGCATCATAAACATCTACAAAAGAATATAAAATGACAAAGTGATCTAATCCCATGGTACCATGTACAATAATATGAAAATGGGTCAAAAACATGTTCAAAGTTGCGTAATTAATATTTTACCGTAAAAAATGTGGGAAGTCAAAAGCATGGCATTAATACGATGGCACTCTGTGGTTGTTTCGAAATACAAGAGTGAACAATTAGAAAATTATTTTTCTTTTTACCAGCAAGTTATCTGTAAAATTAGAGTCTCCCGGTTTTGCTAGGGCCTGTATTTCCAGTGCCCATCCTGCCTTTACCTACCAACAATGGACACAGTTTTTAAGTTCAACCAATGATACATCAAAACAGATGTTTGGTTTCTACAAGCCACACCCTAAGCAAAAGAAAACCTTAGGATACTAACACGCTAATGTAGTTTATGGACATAAGAATTCAACGTTTAGGAGATTTCAAAAACAAGGTTTGCAGAATTATTTTAATTATTCATTAAGATATTCTCTCTTTCTTTTGGGAATATCTTTTTTATAATACTTAAGATTGTACGGTCATTAAAAAAAACTCCAGAGGGCACAGGATTTTCCCTTCCTTGCCTGGGAAAGATTTCCTTCTGAGCTATAAATGTTAAGATCCTAAACTTTCATAGATGTCTTCTGGTGACACAAGAGGCCTAGGGGACAAGTTTTGGAAAGGGATGCTTAACAATATTCTCTGGGAATGAGTGATGTTAAAAAAAAAAAAAAAAAAAAAAAAGCTGTTTTTTTTTTGAACTATAAGAAATTCCTGATACTCAACTATTTTGATCTACAGAAGGTCCACTTCATATGATTCAGCCTGCCATTCTGACTGATATACTCTATTATAGGTTTATAATACCTTATAGTTAGCAGAACCCTTTCTCATACATTATTTTATTCCACCCTCAAACAATCCATGTGGTAGCAAAGTTATAACTATTTCTTTCTCATAGATGAGAAATCTGTGCTTCCTGGGGCTTCCTGGCCTGGGTCATGAAACTCTAAAGAAGCTGAGCTGATGCTGACTTGCACGGCAGGCTTCTTGGTAGCAGGCATAGCCTTCAAATACAGGTGTCTGGACCACTCCCAGCTGGAGCAGGAAGTGCAGGCCAACATGGAGACAGAACTCATCTCCCAGCTGAAGTTTCCTGGCTGTCTTTTTCTAATTTATATCAAAACCTGGTCAAATGCATACAGAAACAGAATCATTTCCCTACGGCAGGGATAATCCTTCATAACTGTCCTTCGTTACTGATGTTTGGAATGTATTTTTTCCCCCAGTGGAATAAAGGCTGTTGATATACCAGTATTATTGGGCATATCTGGTTTGTTACAACTTTGAGAAGGGTGGATAACCTTAGGGGTATACTCATCATATAGATTCCCATCAGTGATAGGAGGTGAGCAGAGTGGTAGGCAGAATTCCTAAGTGACTCCCAAGATTGCCACCCCCTGGTATACATAGCCTGTATATGCACCTTCCCTTGAATGTCTCAGTGGGACCTGTGAGTGTAATAAGGTGGTTATTTCCATGACTGTGTCATGTTCTATAAGACTGCTTCTTAGATGACTAGAGAGGGATTCTCCTACAAGACGTCATACCAAATTCTGCCAATAACCAGTGAGCTTGGAGGAGATGCCTGAGCTCCAGATGAGACCACAGCCCCAGCTGACCCCTTAATTCAGTCTGGTGAAACTCTGAGCAGAGGAGTCACCTAACCTGAACCTGGAATCCTGACCCACTGAAATGCTAAGGTATTAAATTTTTGTTGTTTTAAGCCTTTAAGTTTGTGGTAACTTGGCATCCAGCAATAGAAAACTAATACCAAGACATAGTGCTTCAGATACTTTCATGATTTGCCTACATAGGATTAACCCAAGTTGCCTAACTATTCACTTTTATGGCTTGAAGAACATTCATGTGAAGAGAATAATCCATAACCCTGTACCCTAAACTCAAAAGCTATGTTATGTCAACTCACATTTTCTTTATTCAGTTTCTGGAAAACAGCATAATAATAGACTTTCTGTGACATACATATATTTGATATCTGAAATATTCTCAACAATAGACATTTCTGTTTTCTTTCACAATATAGAGAATTTAAGTAAATATTTGTAGTTTTGTTAGTTTTTTTTTAACATAATATAAATAACTGCTGTGCTATGTTAGATTGTGTTAATGTTTGCATGGTCCTGCACATTGGTTATGTATTAGCTTCATTTTATAGATGAATATATTAAACCATAGATTAGTTGAAACAATTTGTTTAGAACTAGTAACTGGCACTGTTGGAATAAACTCAGCTTTTCTGACTCCTGAGTTCAAGATTATTTTGATCATGGCACTCCTAAAAAAATAAAATAAAGAAAATACAATAACTGTAATGGAGAGAGGTGAATATTTTTTTCTACAAGAACTAAAATAACAATAGCAAAAATCCTTTGGTTAGGAGTGATCATGTTGGTGGATGTGGTGTTTAAGCCAGTTTTCTCCACAACTAAGTAAGAGCCTCAGGAGCCTGGGAGTCCCTCCTGAGAGAGCTCCTCTGGCTCCACCCTCTGTTAATTCACCAGAATGTATATTTTTTACCTTGTTGATATTGATTTGATTTGCAGAAACTTCTTCAGGATTTCGACTTTCTGCTCATCTTTTGTGTAGATGTTTTCAATGACCTTTACTGCTTCTGAGTCTGTCCCTACATTAAGTTTGTGTCTTTTTTTTTTTTTTTTTCTTTGTGTGTGGAACTCCAGTGTAGTTCATGCCCTGGAATCTTCTGGAGTTGTTAAGGTCATCTTGGGTTCTACCATATTCCAATTCTGTCCAGGTCAAATTGCTTTTACTGAGAGGTGAACGTTCAAACAATTTAAACCAATAAACTATTTGTTTGTTGTGTATAAAATATAAAAATAAGTAATTTTATATCTATATTCACTTGCTAATGAATTCTATAAACTCTTAATGACTGGAATTTTTCATAAATTAAGTAACTAACTATAATTAAATAGGTTAAAAATAATTGAAGTAGACTTTATGGCCAATCAGGCATGAGATATCATCCATTGCAAAGGTGTTTAACGATTTATTTTCATATTATGGAGAAAAATATAGGTCAGAAGAAAATAGCAATGTTTTTGTATTTTCTATAACAAAAGTTGATATAAACACTTTTTGGGCATAGTGTATATAAAATATTTTATTTCACAATGACTACAATTAATTCTGGAACAATAGATTATCTACTTGAAACATGTATTTCAAAAAATACCAAAATCAGGGTTAAAAAATTAGAAGCCTTTAAAAAGTTTAATTGCTATTTCTTAAATTTTATTTTAAATGTAATGATCCAACTTAACCCAATTTATAATAAAATATAATTGGTTATGCTATAATATTATGCAAAGAAAATGTATTTCAAAGTAATGTGTATAGAATGATAATTTATTTGAATAATTCTGATGGAAAGAGCAAACATCAATATTGTTTTTCTTTTCATGTGAAGAATATGGATCGTTTCTCTACTCTTCTACATTTTTTAAGTTATTCCACAAGGAAATACATTATTTTGGTAACAATCAAAATATGATATTTTTACATTCAGCAGTTGTTACAGATAAGTATAAAGGAAAGGACTTTCAAAAGTCGCTCACCTGGGGTGTGTTCTCCATGAATAGTTTCTGGATTTCGGATCAGTTCATCTCTGATTTCTCTGTCCTGACTTTTGACCATACTCTCTATCTTCACTTTCTTTGGTTTCCTGGTATTTTCTTTCAAGTCCTGGTCTTGCCTCTTGACTTTTTTTTTCTTTTGCCTCTTCTCTGGTTTTCATTTTGAAAAAAATGAATGTCCTTCTTATTGGTAAATCCACATTTATTAATCTCTATGTTGATAATTCCCTATTGTTAACGGTCTTCTTCTTGAAACACTCTCTCCATTGACTTCCATGCCACCGTATCCTCCTGGCTTTCTTCCTCTCTGACAATTCCTAATCTTGTTTACCAGTTATTTCTCATGTGTTATTCTTCTGTGTTAAATGTATGCTTTCCTCTGGACTCTGACCTAAATTCTTTTCTTTTCCTGTAATATGCTCTTAACCATTTGCCAAATCTTTACTACCTAAATGCTGCCAAAACCCACTCTTTTACCTTCAACACACGACTTCTCTTCTAAGCTCTATACCTGTGTAAGTGAGAGCCCATGTATCACACTCATTGTGTCAAAACCAGAGCTCCTCATGTGTCCTTCCAATCCTGATCCTCTTCTATGTTCTTTATGCAACAAATAATACTATCATCTTCCCAGCTGATTGTTCAGAAATTTTGGAGTCCTATGTAACCCCATCTTTTCTTCTTTCTCCTATGTTCAATTAATTACCAAAATACATTGATTTCCAAAATCCGTCCAATTGTCATTATCTCCATTATATTCTCCATGGTTTAATCCAACATCAACTGTTTTCTTGGCTAAAGCAAGTCTCTTAACTGATTTCCCCACATCTACTCTTGCTCTCCTAAATCTATAATTCACACTGCAGTGAGGATTATTATTATTACTATTTTGCCAAAGCAAAATGGTCATTTATTGTCTCAAAAAAATTCTTACTAACTCTACAAGTCTCTTTATCTAGCCCCTGCATTCCTTTCCAGTCTTATCATAAATCGTCTGTCTATATTCCAGTCATACTGAATTTTTTCCCTTAGGGTCTTTGCATCGTATTGCATCATAAATCTATTTTTCTTCCATTCTGTTTTCTGGTTTAATGTCTATTCCTCTTTCAGTTCTCAGTTTATATGCCACTTCTTCTAGGAAGTCTACATTGATTCATCCCTTTCCTCAGTCTCAGTAAGATCTCTTTCTTTTAAACTTCAATAGCACAAGTTAGTTCCTTAATATCTGCCATCTCCACTTGACTGTACATTTAAGGAGGGCAAGTCTGTGTGTACCTTGCTTTGCAGGTTTTTTCCCAGAACTTACAACAGTGCAGACTCTATAACGGTGCAGTCATGTTGCGGATACTCAGTAAACGTGTTGAATAAAAGACTGACGGGACTGCTTTTCTCTGATGGGACAGTGTTGGTTCTTATATACCAGCTATCCCCAGTGTTCTGCCAGCTCCTTGTCAGCTGAGGCCTTGTCCCAATTATGAAAGAATACAGAGGAAAGACAGAGAAATAACTTATCACTCTTCCTTGTACTGACATGCCCTGGACCGTGCCTTTTTACAAGCTGCTGAGCCTTAGTTATCATGTGGAGGAATAGAGTATTTCTTGCAGCCCAAGAAGGTCTTTCTTTCTCTGCATTCATGGAGAGAATAGGGATAAGTGTGTGTAATTGCTGGCTCTGGTCCTAATCAGAAGCTTGAAGAACCAGAAAACTCTTGACTTCTGTCTTCTGTCTGAGAGTTTGCATGTTGACATCAATCAGTGGTCAGTGAGGAACTGCAGACTATGTGGAAAGGGGCTGGGAGTGGAAGAAGTGTTACTGCTTCATCCAAAACAAATTTCCGAATTGTCTGAGAGTTGTTGAGCAATGAGAAAAGATGCAGTCAATTTGGGATTTTTTGTTTTGCACTTATGATCTGAAATCTTTTGGCAACATATCACGCTAGTCAAGAGTGGTGGAAGAGACATTGCCATAATTTTTTCTTTAACGTTTGGGATCTAGATGGCATACAAAAAAACACAAAGGTAAGGTAAAACAAGACTACTGTTGACATAGCTCTACTTATAGACATAGCTCTATTTATATAATGTTAAGCCAACCTAACAAAATAGAATACCTACATAATCTCCAAACAAAGTTTCAGAAATTTGTTAAACATTAAACAAGCTACAAAAAGTTAAAGTTTGGATGTTTTGACATTTCAAAGTTTTCAAGAATTAGAAATTATTTCTAAATTTTTCCAGTTGCAGCCTCAGACTCACTAGAAGTTTGAAGAAGGATTTCACACTTGGAAAGATCATCTTGGGTTTGGTTATAGGCCTGTCCAGTCAAATCATTCATATTTTTCTTATAAGGAGAAAGGCAAAAACTCCAAATGATTTACGTAGATGCTCCTAGGAAAGAAACCCATAAACAATATAAGCAAATTAACGGGGAAGGATTGTGAAGAACTGCAATATGTCTGAGATTTTTATCCTATTTGGAGATGAACAAATTAGCCTGCCATAGTTTCATGGTTGCTAGCAGAAGATGTGAGACTCCTGGTTCAGAGACAAGGACTTTTATGACTCCCAGCACAGCAAGCAGCATGGACATCATGTCTGTGCTGAATCTTCTTGCCTCTTGCCTTCCAAATCCTAGAGGGTAATATTGAAGGGCCCTGGTGGATCTTTCACATACAGTTGGTTTGTGTTGGGAAACCAACACATACAGCTGGAGAACCCTAAACTCAGAATACCTGAATGTTTTATAAGGGGTTAAAAGCATATTGGCCTTTTCTGCCAGAGGGGAACTCTAAATTCCAAGGCTCTTCATTCTATCACCATCCTTGAAAAATAGCCTCTGTGCTCATAAGACATACATAAAAATGAAGAGCCATGATAGTTGTTAAAATAAAGGGAAAGAACTTAGTTTTGCATTTTTCTGTTTTCTTTTTATCTGTCTTAGCTTAGACTTAGAAAGCAGAGGGTACTTCAAATAAAACCAGTTGCCTGTGCTGTTACAATGAACGTACATGACTAGATGTTTATTTATGTCTTTTCTTTCCTTGTCTTCCCTCATCATGACTCTTCTTTCCAGCCCTCATCTTACGTGTGCTCTTTCCCACCATGGTTATTGTGTATGCACTGTTCCCTCTTCTTGGGATGTTCTTATCCTGCATCTTCATCAGATTCACTCTACCTGATCCTTCAGCACTCGGATCAAGTGTTCCTTGCTCGGGGAAGCCTCTGCTGACTCACTGACTAGGTCAGTTTTCCTTATTATATATTCTCAGAGCATGGTTTTTACCTCTCTGTTGTAGCTCTTGTCAACAGTAACAGTTTTACATGTTTACATGATTATTTGGTAATATCTGTCTCCTCCAGGATACAATATACACAAAATTAGGAGATGAGTCTGCTTTTGCTCACTGTTGAAGATCACAATTGAGAGGCATATAAAAGGCACTTGGCAAATAATTAAAGAAATGACAAAAAAAGCCACAAAAGCAACAGTTTAGGAATGAAAGACTTGTAGAATACAAGGAAGTCAAGAAATTCAGAAAGAAAGAAAAGGAGAAAAGAGAGAAAGAAGAAAAAGAACAATGAGAAAAGAAGGATTAAGCAAAAACTTTGAGGGAAAAAAAGAAAAGGAAAAGAAAAAAAAAAACAGCGAAAACAAAACAAAACAAAACAAAACAAAACCAAAAACAAGTATTAAATATTTGGCATGTCCTAAGCACCATCGCCATGTTAAAATCTTTGTAGGTATTACGCTTAAAGCAAATCCAAAGATTGAACTATTCTTATGGATGAGACAACTGGGGCAGGGGCATAGGGAAGTTCAGGGGCAACAGTCTGCTTAGGTGCTGGGATTTAAACCTAGGACTGTCAGAACGGAGTGAAATGAGTTACCTTAGAATTTTTAAGGCCAAGATTTTAATTTTGAATTAAACATTCTGGGCAACACAAAATGTCTGAGCGCTTTTGCAAAGACAGCTTATGTGTTCCCAATAGCATATAAAAAAATAACCTAACATCTGGCCGGGCATGGTGGCTCACACCTGTAATCCCAGCACTTTGGGAGGCTGAGGCAGGTGGATCGCCTGAGGTCCTGAGGTCAGGAGTTTGAGAGCAGCCTGGCCAACATGGCAAAACCCTGTCTTTACTAAAAATACAAAAATCAGCCAGGTGTGGTAGAGGGTGCCTGTAATCCCAGCTACTCAAGAGGCTGAGGCAGGAGAATCACCTAAACCTGGGAGGTGGAGGTTGCACTGAGGCAAGATCATACCACTGCACTCCAGCCTGGGTGACAGAGCGAGACTCCGTCTCAGAAAGTAAATAAATAAATAAGTAACCTAACATCTTTTTTTTAAATTTTTTTTTTAAATTTTGCTTTAAGTTCTAGGGTACATGGGCACAACATGCAGGTTTGATATATGGGTATACATGTGCCATGTTGGTTTGCTGCACCCATCAACTCGTCATTTACATTAGATATTTCTCCTAATGCTATCCCTCCCCAAGCCCCACACTCCCCAACAGGCCCCAGTGTGTAATGTTCCCTGTCCTGTGTCCAGGTGATCTCATTCTTCAATTCCCACCTATGAGTGAGAACATGCAGTGTTTGGTTTTCTGTCCTTGTGATAGTTTGCTGAGAATGATGGTTTCTAGCTTTATCCACGTCCTGCAAAGGACATGAACTCATCCCTTTTGATGGCTGCATAGCGTTCCATGGTGTATATCTGCCAAATTTTCTTAATCCGGTCTATCATTGATGGATATTTGGGTTAGTTCCAAGTCTTTGTTGTAATAAACATACATGTGCATGTGTCTATATAGTAGCATGATTTATAATCCTTTGGGTATATACCCAGTGATGGGATTGCTGGATCAAATGGTATTTCTAGTGCTAGATCCTTGAGGGATCGCCACACTGTCTCCCACAATGGTTGAACTAATTTACACTCCCACCAACAGTGTAAAAACGTTCCTGTTTCTCCACATCCTCTCCAGCACCTGTTGCTTCCTGACTTTTTAATGATTGCCATTATAACTGGCATGAGATGGTATCTCATTGTGGTTTTGATTTGCATTTATCTGATGACCAGTGATGATGAGCATTTTTTCATGTGTCTGCTGGCTGCATAGATGTCTTCTTCTGAGAAGTGTCTGTTCATATCCTTTGCCCACTTTTTGATGGTTTTTTTTTTTTTTTTT
>NW_016814400.1:167400-210056 GCF_001698545.2 Rhinopithecus bieti | reverse complement strand
CAATTTCTGTTCACTCTGATGGTGCTTTCTTTTGCCATGCAGAAGCTCTTTAGTTTAATTAGATCCTATTTTGTCTATTTTGGCTTCTGTTGCCATTGCTTTTGGTGTTTTAGTCATGAAGTCCTTGCCCATGCCTATGTCCTTAATGGTATTGCCTATGTTTTCTTCTAGGGTTTTATGGTTTTAGGTCTAACATTTAAGTCTTTAATCCACCTTGAATTAATTTTGTATAAGGTGTAAGGAAGGGATCCAGTTTCAGCTTTCTACATTTGGCTAGCCAGTTTTCCCAGCACCATTTATTAAATAGGGAATCCTTTCCCCATTTCTTGTTTTTGTCAGGTTTGTCAAAGATCAGATGGTTGTAGATGTGTGATGTTATTTCTGAGGCCTCTGTTCTGTTGTACTGGTCTAGATCTCTGTTTTGGTACCAGTACCCTGTTATTTTGGTTACTGTAAACTTGTAGTATAGTTTGAAGTCAGGTGGCATGATGCCTCCAACTTTGGCCAGAACTTCCAACACTATGTTGAATAGGAGTGGTGAGAGAGGGCATCCTTGTCTTGTGCCAGTTTTCAAAGGGAATGCTTCCAGTTTTGCCCATTTAGTATGATTTTGGCTGTGGGTTTGTCATAAATAGCTCTTATTAATTTGAGATACGTTCCATCAATACCTAGTTTATTGAGAGTTTTCAGCATGAAGCACTGTTGAATTTTGTTGAAGGTCTTTCTGCATCTATTGAGATATTCATGTGGTTTTCATCTTTGGTTCTGTTTATGTGATGGATTATGTTTATTGATTTGCGTATGTTTAACCAGCCTTGCAACCCAGGGATGAAGCCGACCTGATCATGGTGGATAAGCTTTTGATCTGCTGCTGGAGTCAGTTTGCCAGTATTTTATTGAGGATTTTTGCATCAATGTTCATCAGGAATATTGGTCAAAAATTTACTCTTTTTTTTGTTGTGTCTATGCCAGGCTTTGGTATCAGGATGATGTTGGCCTCATAAAATGAGTTAGGGAGGATTCCCTCTTTTTCTATCAATTGGAATAGTTTCAGAAGGAGTGGTATCAGCTTCTCTTTGTACCTCTGGGAGAATTCACCTGTGAATCCCTTTGGTCCTGGACATTTTTTGCTTGATAGGCTATTAATTATTCCCTCAATTTCAGAGCCTGTTATTGGTCTATTCAGAGATTCAACATCTTCCTGGTTTAGTCTTGGGAAGGTGTATGTGTCCAGGAATGTATCCATTTCTTCTAGATTTTCTAGTTTATTTGTATAGATGTGTTTATAGTATTCTCTGGTGGTAGTTTGTAGTTCTGTGGGATTGGTGGTGATATCCCCTGTATCATTTTTTATTGCATCTATTTGATTCTTTTCTGTCTTTTTTATTAGTCTTGCTAGCAGTATATCAATTTTGTTGATCTTTTCAAAAAATCAGCTGCTGGATTCATTGATTTCTTTGTGTGTGTGTGTCTCTATCTCTTTCAGTTCTGCTCTGCTCTTAGTTATTTCTTGCCTTCTGCTAGCTTTTGAATGTGTTTGCTCTTGCTTCTGTAGTTCTTTTAATTGTGATGTTAGAGTGCCAATTTTAGATCTTTCCTGCTTTCTCTTTTCCCTGTTTCTCTGGGCATTTAGTGCTATAAATTTCTCTCTACACACTGCTTTCAATGTGTCCCAGAGATTCTGGTACATTGTGTCTTTGTTCTCATGGGTTTCAAAGAACATCTTTATTTCTGCCTTCATTTCGTTATTTACCCAGTAGTCATTCAGGAGCAAGTTGTTCAGTTTCCATGTAGCTGTGCAGTTTTGAGTGAGTTCCTTAATCCCAAGTTCTAATCTGATTGCACTGTGGTCTGAGAGACAGTTTGTTGTGATTTCTGTTCTTTTACATTTGCTGCGGAGTGCCTTAGTTCCAATTATGTGGTCAATTTTACAATAAGTGCAATGTGGTGCAGAGAAGAATGCATATTCTATTGATTTAGGGTGGAGAGTTCTGTAGATGTCTATTCAGTCTGCTTGGTGCAGAACTGAGTTCAATTCCTGGATATCCTTGTTAACCTTCTGTCTCGTTGATCTGTTTAATATTGACAGTGGGGTGTTAAAGTCTCCCATTATTATAGTGTGGGAGTCTAAGTCTCTTTGTAGGTCTCTAAGGACTTGCTTTATGAATCTGGGTGCGTATATATTTAGGATAGTTCTTCTTGTTGAATTGATCTCTTTACCATTATGTAATGGCCTTCTTTGTCTTTTTTGATATTTGTTGGTTTAAAGTTTGTTTTATCAGAGACTAGGATTGCAATCCCCGCTTTTTTTTTTTTTTTTTTTTTTTTTCCCTCCCTTTTCTTGGGAAATTTTCCCCACTCCCTTTTTTTTGGCCCTATGTGTGCCTCTGCACGTGAGATGGGTCTCCTGACTATAGCACACTGATGGGTCTTGACTCTTTATCCAATTTGCCAGTCTGTGTCTTTTAATTCGGGCATTTAGCCCATTTACATTTCGGTTAATATTGTTATGTGTGAATTTGATCCTGTCATTATGATGTTAGCTGGTTAATTTGCCTGTTAATTGATGTAGTTTCTTCATGGCATCAATGGTCTTTACAATTTGGTATGTTTTTGCAGTGGCTGGTACCGGCTATTTCTTTCCATGTTTAGTGCTTCCTTCAAGAGCGCTTGTAAGGCAGGCCCAGTGGTAACAAAATCTCTCAGCATTTGCTTATCTGTAAAGGATTTTATCTGTCCTTCATTTATGAAGCTTTGTTTGACTGGATATGAAATTCTGGGTTGAAAATTCTTTTCTTTAAGAATGTTTACTTAAGAAGTTTGAATATTGGCCCCCACTCTCTTCTGGTTTGTAGGGTTTCTGTCGAGAGATCTCCTGTTAGTCTGATGGGTTTCCCTTTGTGGGTAACTCGACCTTTCTGTCTGGCTGCCCTTAACAATTTTTCTTCATTTCAACCTTGGTGAATCTGACAATTATGTGTCTTGGGGTTGCTCTTCTCGAGGAGTATCTTTGTGGTATTGTCTGTATTTCCTGCATTTGAATGTTGGCCTGCCTTGCTAGGTTGGGGAAGTTCTCCTGGATCATATCTTGAAGAGTGTTTTCCAACTTGTTTCCATTCTCCCCATCACTTTCAGGTACACCCAATCAAACATCAATCTGGTCTTTTCACATAGTCCCATATTTCTCAGAGGCTTTGTTCATTTCTTTTTATCTCTAACCTTGTCTTCTAGCTTTATTTCATTAATTTCATCTTCAATCACTGATACCCTTTCTTCCACTTGATCAAATTGACTATTGAAGGTTGTGCATGCATCACAAAGTTCTCATGCCATGGTTTTCAGCTCCATCAGGTCATTTAAGGTTTTCTCTACACTGTTTACTCCAGTTAGCTATTCGTCTAACCTTTTTTCAAGGTTTTCAGCTTCCTTGCAATGAGTTTGAATATGTTCCTTTAGCTCAGAGAAGTTTGTTATTACCGATCTTCTGAAGCCTACTTCTGTCAACTCGTCAAAGTCATTCTCCATCCAGCTTTGTTCTGTTGCTGGCAACGAGCTGCAATCCTTTGGAAGAGAAGAGGCGCTCTGATTTTTGGAATTTTCAGCTTTTCTGCTCTGGTTTCTCCCCATCTTTGTGGTTTTATCTACCTTTGGTCTTTGACATTGGTGACCTACAGATGGGGTTTTGGTGTAGATGTCCTTTTTGTTGATGTTGATGCTATTCCTTTCTATTTGTTAGTTTTCCTTCTAACAGTCAGGTCCCTCAGCTACAGGTTTGTTGGAGTTTGCTGGAGGTTCACTCCAGACCCAGTTTGCCTGGTATCACCAGTGGAGGCTGCAGAACAGCAAATATTAAAGAACAGCAAATATTGCTGCCTGATCCTTCCTCTGGAAGCTTCATCCCAGAGGGGCACCCACCTATATGAGGTGTCTGTCAGCCCCTACTGGGAAATGTTTCCCAGTTAGGCTACACAGGGGTCAGGGACCCACTTGAGGCAGCAGTCTGTCCATTCTCAGAGCTCAAACACCATGTTCGAGAACCACTGGTCTCTTCAGAGCTGTCAGACAAGCACGTTTAAGTCTGCAGAAGTTGTCTGCTGCCTTTGTTCAGCTAAGCCCCCAGAGGCAGAGTCTAGAGGCAGTAGGCCTTGCCAAGCTGTGGTGGGCTCCACCCAGTTTGAGCTTCCTGACCACTTTGTTTACCTACTCAAGCCTCAGCAATGGTGGATGCCCCTCCTCCAGCCAGGCTGCTGCCTTGTGGTTCAATGTCAGACTGCTGTGCTAGCAGTGAACAAGGCTCTGTGGGCCTGGGACCCTCCAAGCCAGGCACAGGAGAGAATCTCCTTGTCTGCCGGTTGCTAAGACCTTGGGAAAAGTGCAGTATTTGGGTGGGAGTGTCCTATTTTTCCAGGTACAGCCTGTCACGGCTTCCCTTGGCTAGGAAAGGGGAATCCCCTGACCCCTTGCACTTCCTGGGTGAGGCGACGCCCCACCCTGCTTCAGCCCTCCATGGGCTACACCCACTGTCCAACCAGTCCCAGTAAGATGAACCAGGTACCTCAGTTGGAAATGCAGAAATGACCCATCTTCTGCTTCGATCACGCTGGGAGCTGCAGACCAGAGCTGTTCCTATTCAGCCATCTTAACCTAACACCTTTAACTAGATCATGCAGAAAAAATCGGTTAAAATAGATGACTATGTTAGCTATTAAATAACCCTTATTTTATTATAAAATCATACTTCAATTTAAAAATAATAGTTCATATCCAGTACCAACAATGACTATTTTTTGAATGGGCAAGGAATAAGAATGAACATCGAACTTTGATTGAGTATCCTCATAAGACAATAAGCAATTTATATTCTCAGGCTAATTTTCAGTTGAAAAGACTTGAAGTTCTATACTTTACAAGTAATAAGAATTTTTAAGGCCAATTAAAAGTGTGATTAAAAGTGTGAGAGTGTGGCAATGATAGACACACTAGGTAAGAGCAAAGTGAAAACAATTTGTATTTGTTCTGTGGTTATATCCAGGTGAGGCAAGGCAGTGACAGTCTCTACTGTTTCACATGCAGGTCACACAAGCTTCACATCATCCTTTAATATAGGTCAATATATGTATTATTCTTTTTGTTTATTTTATTGAAGAGGGGACTGAGTCTCAGACAGACATAGCATGTTATACAAGATCGTAAAATTAGTAAGTAGAGAAACCAGGGTTAGTCTGAACAGAAGTCATACAGGTTTTCAATTTCACATGCTCCCCCATAGGACTGATTATGGAGAATGGGACAAGAAGGAGGATATAGCACTTTAGCAGCTAAGGTTATTAGTTTAAAGTAGTTTGAGAAAAAAATCCACACATTTCATTAAACTTTCTTAGTTTAAACATAACGATTAACTAACTTGTGTTTACTATCCTGTACTTTCTTAAAAGCACTTGGCATGCAATATATCGATTTAGTGTTATGATCACCCATTAAAATAGGTAATATAGCTTCCAATTTGCAGATACGGAAACTGAAGTGGAGACATGTTAATTGACCGGCCCAATATTACTCAGTAAGTGTTGGAGTGGGAACATGAACAAACTGTTTTCCAAAACCCTGTGGTTTATTGGATATTCATTGGAAACAATTTTTTTGAAGAAAGGAAGTTTGAGTATTCCTAAACATGAAAAGAGAAAAAGCTAAATTGCTGGTTAAATAAGAAAAGGAAGTATTAATAATTCAACAAGATCTTAGTTTCAAGATCTACATATTTTGTAACAACTTTAGGAGCAAAAGAACAGAAAGGAAAATAAATTTTGCTTTTATCATAATTATTAGCATCCTGCTCTACTATTCTTCATTCATATTCTTAGTATTGTTAATTAATTTTAAGCAGATGTTAATGGTCTGAAAAAAATCTATGCAAAAGAAAGCCATGTTAGTCTTTCTTGATAAAATATATATTGCTGTTAAGAAATTAATGAAAGTCTAAAAGCCATGATAAAAACACATTATTTATAGAAAACATGTAGTGTCTTAAATAATGAACTGAGTCAAAATTTAAATTTTCAAGTCAAGTTGAATAACCAAATGTTTTTCATATTTATAGAAAGCATGTGTCTTGGGTATGTGTGGACTTTTAAAATATATAAGCTAATTCTTCAAAGCCTTCATGAGGCTTACACTAGGTTACTAGTTGCCCAGCTAGTTTGGGAGAGCATCTGATTTCTCAATTTTTAGAAATAATTTAGAAACCTCAGTTGCAAAGAAGCTAACAGTATTCCTATTTCCATCCCTAGTTGATGGAAAATAGCTTTTAAATATATAACAATATATAGCAGTAATTTCCCAACTTAAGAAATTAATTGGCCCACATAGTTATGAATAATAGAGGAGAAAAGGTTGAAAATAGGTACATACAATCTCAGAGCTTCAACTTTGATAAAACCCGTTTAATCATATTAAACTAAATGAAGATGTAGTAGAGTTCCCTAAGATATTTTTAAAAATAGATTGAATGAGACTATAGGAAAAAGAAACACACAAATTTAAGCAGTGAGAAATGATACTCTTTTAGGTTCTTAATATTATAACGACCTCCACATCATCTACTTGAATTAGTGTAATTTATCCTATTCAGGTTTTTCAGAAGTTGATATTTTCTATTAGTTTCTCTGATTTTCAAAAAGCATGTAAATTGCCTTGAATTTGTGTATGCAAATCCATTATCTCAAAACTAGAGAGAGCTTTGGAAAAGCTGTCTTCTTAGGTGGTAGAGGGAAAGGTACTCCTCCTAACTTGAGCATTCCCTTAAAGAAAGGTCAATCTAAAGTTTTCCATGTTTGCAGAAACCATCTCTTACCCTCCTTTCCCCATCACACATGGCCAAGAAAAGAATCTGCTCTAGTAAACAGGCCAAAGTTTAAAAAGTGGCACTAGATGAGAAGAAAAGGAAGTGTGTGTATCAACAAGATCTTTCTCAGGAGCAAGGAATAATCAGGAGAGAATCGAAGTCAGATGGACATCCTGGCTTCCAGTGGAACAGAAACTCAAAATCAAAGCCCTGTCATCTCTCCAAGTCCCTTTTAAACTGTGGCTTCAGAGTCTGCAAATTGTCCTCTATCTGATCATTGGTGCTGACTCTATGGAAATTATTTCTCTTTGGAGTGCAGGATAATGCAATAATAATTGAGAGCCTAGGTTTTATAGATAGAACAGAATTAAGATAGTATTCTAGCTCTGACACCAGGCAGGTGTCCTCAGGCAATTGATGTACACAAGGGCCTTGGGTAATTGTACTTATACTTGTATTTATATAAGTGCCTTGGGCAATGGTTTCTACTCTCTAACCATTTTAGGAATAACTTAGGATGCCTATCTCACAGGACCACTGAGTGTATTTGATGAGATAAAATATAGAAAACTCTCACACTTTATTTGCTAGTCCTGTTGATTTTTCTTTTAAAGGTAGCTACTATAACAATTATAGAGAGTAATCATAAAGAGAAGAAGGTGGTGAAGGAAGCAGAAAGAAACAAGAAAGCAAAAAGTGAACAAAAGAGGGTCACAGTTGCAGCACCGCCTTACTAATATGTCTCTGGGCTCCTTGTTGATAATCACAGAATCTGATTCTACTTTGGACTTGTAGCCAGAGATGTGTATGTGCAACCATAAATTCTCTCTTTGCCCCCTCCCTACCTTGATTGCATAGGTCTTCGTCATGCCTAGACATCCTTTCCTTCATCAGACACTTTTCCCCTCCTGCAGTCTTTTTGGATGTCTAGAGCCTATGGGATGACCACCCCCGTTCTAAGACAGCACCCGTTCCCCATCACTCCTGTCATTTCCCTCAGAGCTCCATATTCAGTAGCCTGTCCCTTGGAAAACCATCAGACAAAACAGTGGCATTTTAGTGTGAACATCTAATAGAAACTTTAATGTATTATTTGCCCAAAGGTTTTTAAATGTACTGTATCCATCAGAGGTCAACCAGAGGGACAGAACCAGGAGGACAGATCCAGTCAGATATATTAGAGATTTATTATAAGATACTGGCTTGCCTCATTGTGAGGGATGCCAAAGCAATTCTGAAATCTGAAGGACAGCTGTCAGGAGGGACAGGCCAGAACCCTTAGGCATAAGCTGAAGTTGCTGCCCAGAAATCGAAATCTTTTCCTCTGGGATTCCTCAGTACTTCCCTTAAGATCTTTCAACTGTTGGAATCAGGTTCACCTAGTGTACCTAGGATATCTCCCTTACTTAAAGTTAATTGGTTAAGAACTTTAATTATCTCTACAAAATACCTTCACCACATACCTAGATGTGTGATTGAATAACTAAGAATTATAGCCTAGCCAAATTGACACATAAACTAACCATCACACTCCACCCCTTGTCAACTTAACATCCATGTATCTATATATCCTTAAACCGTACTTAATCTCCAAAGGACAATAGCATAGTTGTATTTCTGTCTAACATGGTATAACTATTCTGTGCATAACCAAAAACATGCCAGCTTGTTTCCCAGCAGAGGATAGAAAGCCTTTAAATAATATTCACCCCTCTCCTTTGATTTCCTATAACTTAAATATTGTGGTGTAAAGTTAATTACAGATACCTTATGATAGATAATATAGACATAAGAAAGAGAAGAAAACAAAACTCTTTGGCTAATACATATACAAATATATTTGCAATTTTAAAAAAGGACACTCTTATTTTGAAACTGGTCGTGTGGTCATAATTTGTATTTATAAGCACCTCTTCCTGTACCCAATCCATATTCACTTTGCCCTCAGAATGCACCTCAGTTGGTTATGGTTTGTTGCTTCCTAGAGTAACTCAAACCTTCATTCTTGAAGAGTCTGGACAATTAGAAGTCTTGGCTGAATTGGGCTGCTTAGTTTTCCATGAACCGGAAGTCACAGGACATGGTAGTAGTTAGAGATGCCCAAAGCCATCTTCTGCATTGTAGACACTCTTCCTTACCCCCACAATGTAGTAGCAGTGAGGTTTTCCCCTGGTAATCAGGATCACTCACTCCAACCAGTTCTGCAACTGCTTTCTTTGCCTTTGACCTAGAGGCATAAAGAGCTCAAAGTGGCCAGTTGGCAGCCATAACTTCCAGTTCAATGGGTTATTGTTATGTATCCTAATGGAAACATTTCTCTCTTTGGAACCAAGACCAGCAGTGCCCTAAGATCACAGCGATGGGAAGCAAATATTTTGCTAGTTGATCCCTAGCAGTAGTAGGGAGTGGTGCCACTCACATTTCTGCCTCTTGATTCCTGGACCCATGAGTCCTCGCCATAGGACAAATAGCACCATATATTGGATGCTTAATTTAGAGCATATACAGCCACCTGGAGAACACTGCCCCAGTTCTGTAAGGCATTTCCACTCAGCCAGTGCTGTAACTGAGTCTTTAAAAGGGCATTCCACCACTCTATCAAGCCAGCTGCTTCAGGATAATGGAGAACATAAAATCAGCGAGTTTCATGAGGATGGGCCCATTGCCACACTTTTGTTTGCTGTGAAAAGAGTTCCTTAATCAGAAACAGTGCTGGATGAAACAAAATGATACTGGGTAAGGCATTCTGTAAGTCCACCAAAGGTAGTTTTGGCAGAAGCATTGTGTGCAGGTCAGAGAAATCCATACTCAGGATAAATGGATATTCCAGTAACAACAAAATATTGGCCCCAGCATAAAATTCCATGAATCAAGCTGCCATCAGTTACCTGGCTGATCACCCAAGTGAATTGTGACAGCTTGGGGACTTAGTGTTAGTCTCTAGTGTTGGCATATTGGGCACTCAGCAGTGGCTATAGCCAATTTGCTCTTAGTCTGACTATTTCTTCTTTGAGACAAATGGCCAGGTGCACTACTTAAATTTCTGCCCTGTGGCAGGACTTTTCTGCACCACTGTCTTAAGAATAGCTCAGGAAGAGGCTGATGTGCTATAAATGACCAAGTTTCTTGAGGTTGCCTTGAGATCATGAAGAACCATCTGGAACCAGGCCTGAGTTCTTTCTTCCTTAGTCAGTTGATTGTAAGGAACTCTTCATGAGGTGAGAAGTGAGGTCTGAGAGAGAGAAGGTAACGTAGCAGGAATAGGGGTCATGGGCATTTGGGACACTCCTTCATGCAGCTTACACTTGCCTTCAGGCTAGTGGTGGAATATTTCAAGAAAAACCCTGGAATATGAAAATTCTCAGAGGGTTCTACCAGGATTTGCTGGTAAAGCAGGAATTGCAGGGGTTAGGCCCAGCATCAGCCTGTAAGAAATCGCATTGAAGGGCCAATTATGAATGACAATAACTCTGCCTTTTGTAGTAATTTATCTCATCTTTTTCTTGAATGTGGATTTTCTTTAATAATGTCCTTAAGGCCAGCTGGCCAAGGCCATATCCCAGTCCTATTTCCTGGGTCAAAAATAGAAGATTTTTGTAGTGTCAAGGGGATGTTTTAGAGTTGAAAATATCACTTTAACTCCCAGTTTCTCTAAGTCTTCTCAACATATGCCAGACCGCTATTGTGCTTTAGAAATATACTCCATCCTTTATTAATATCAGGCTGTGAAAAGGCAGTGTGAATATAATTAGAGACTTTCTTTTAGTTTTGTTAGCAAAATGTATGTCTTGAATAATAAGTACCTTTTTGTCTTCATTCATGCATTTAATGCCTAGTAGTTCCCAGCTTAACACGGGAGTACTTGCCTTTTTCATCCTTATACAGCACGTAGATAGAAGACACCAAGAACCCACAAGTAAGAGTTTACCCAAAACCCTGGGCTTCTACTCCCTCAAGATTACACATGTTAAATTATCTTTTATCTGAGAATTGTTAAAAAAAAAAAAAGAATATTTGCCTTATTTTCTTTGTTAATGGCTATATTGCCTCTAAATTGAGTTTTACTTTTAAGTGTATAATATTGTGTAATAGCTCATGTAATAGAAAAATGTTCATAATATAATTCAGCCTATATTGAATAATACACTTGGTTTAATCTTAGATTCTTGGAATCATGTTGTCTAGCATTTGCCATACAAATTTTATAAATTACATGCAACTGAGGTTGCCAGTTCAATAACAAGAATAAAAGCCAGAACTAAATACTCAACCACTTAGTTTAACAATATATCTATTTTCAAAATGCCCTGACTAGGTTGAATGTTATTTCATGTAAATACATTTAAATCTTTAATCAGGATGACATAAGTTAATCAATTCCTTCATGCAAACATAAATTCAGCTTTATAAATAACTATTCATTTATCCTTTGTAACAGAAATAAATTTTGCCTTTAGAATTTATAAGTTACATATTTGAAACACTTATGTTGCTTAAGATGTTTTTACAGCTATATTATAAGATAAAATGACTTTTATCTCATTTTAGCTAAAAATTTTGTGCAGTATATGCAGTAAAATGTTTTGATTATAGTGATTATACTATTGCTGGTGGATATTTTTAGACAATATATTTTATAAGTAGATATCCAATACCAGCACCATTTGTTGAAAAGATTGTCCTATACCCTACTGAACTGCTTTGCAACTTGTGTTGAAAAATTAACGGATCATAAACATAGTTATTTATTTACAGATTCCCAGTTCTGCTCTAACTACATGTCTATCATTATGCCAGTATCATATTGTCTTGATTACTGTAGTCTATACTACAGTAATTAGAGATGCCTGAAGCTATCTTTTGCATTGCAGACACTCTTCCTTACCCCCACAATGTAGTAGCCGTGAGGTTGTCCCCTGGTAATCAGGATCACTCACTCCAACCAGTTCTGCAACTGCTTTCTTTGCCTTTGACCTAGAGGCATAAAGAGCCTCTAGGCTCTGTTTCTTTATGTTTTGTAGTGGGAAAGTATGAATCTTCCAACT
Organism: Rhinopithecus bieti; assembly: GCF_001698545.2. Classification (NCBI taxonomy): domain Eukaryota; kingdom Metazoa; phylum Chordata; class Mammalia; order Primates; family Cercopithecidae; genus Rhinopithecus; species Rhinopithecus bieti. The sequence continues at coordinate 198,170 of NW_016814400.1, read as the reverse complement.
CTGTTCCTTTTCAGAATTGTTTTTGCTTTTCTGGGTCCTTTGCATTTCCACATAAATGTTAGGGTCAATTTGTCAATTTCTACAAAAAAGCCCATTAGAATACTAAGGAATGTAGAAAGGCTAAAGATCAATTCCAGAAGAATTAACATCTTAATAGTATTTAATCTTTCATTTCATGAACATGAGTAGATCTCCTTTAATTAGATCTTTAATTTCTCTTGTCAATGTTGTATTCTCTTGCACTTCCTCGGTTCGATTTATCTTAGGTATTTAACTCTTTTCATTCATTAACATCAGACAGCTATGTCTGATGTTAGCTGTAGGTTTTTTGTATGTGTCCTTTATCAGATTGATAATAATCTCTTCTATTCCTTATCTGTGAAAATTTTTGTTATGAGTACGTGCTGGGTTTATCTTTCTGTGTTTATTGAAATTTTCATGTATTTTTTTTTTAGCTTTATCCTATCAATTGAGCATATGACATTAATTAGTGTTTCAATGTGAAACCAAATTCTGTATTTCTGGTATGAATCTAACTTGGTCATGGTTTATAATCTCTTCCATCTACTGCTGGCTTTTGTTTGCTAACATTTTGTTGTTGAGAAATTTTGTGTCTATATCTATATACATGAGAGATATTTGTACAAATTTGTAGAGCATTTGTTTGGCTGTAATATCAGAATAATACTATCCTTATAGTATAAGCTTTGGCAAGTATTCTCTCCTCTTCTGTTTTTCTGAAAGAGTTTGTAATGAATTGTCATTTTTTTCTTTAAATGATTCATAAAATTTACCGGGGAAATCAGGTTTGAGTTTTTCTCTGTGGGAAGACGTTTTCATTACAATTCTATGTTTCATTTGTAATATACCAATTAAGGTTGTTTATTTTTTCTTGAGTCAATTTTGGTAGTTTGTGTCTTTCTAGGAATTTTAAAGTTTCTTCTGGATTTGTTTAATTTGTTGGCATCAACTTGTTCTTATTAATCCCTTATGATCTTTACAATTTCTTTAAGGACAATACGAATGTTCTCTCTTTCAATCCTGATTTTTGGTACTTTGTCTATTCTCTGTTTTACTTTGTTGATACTAGCAAAGTGTTGTCAATTTTAATGACCTTATCAGAGAACCAACTTTTCATTTAATTAATTTTCTCTAATGTTTTTCTGCTTTCTGTCTCATTGGTTTTTGATCTAGTCTTTATTATTTTCTTCATTCTGCATGCTTTGAGTTTAGTTTGCTATTCTTTATCTGTTTTCTTAAGGTGAAAGTTTGTTCTTCTAATGTGGGTGTTTAATGCTATAAATTTTCCTCTAAGTGCTACTTTGGCTTCATCTCGTAAATTTCAATATGTTTTGTTTTTTCTTTTATTCAGTTAAAACCTTCTTCTTAATTTCCTTGTGGTCTTGTTGACCCATGGGTTATTTAGAAGTGTGTTGCTTAATTTTCAGATATTTGTGGATTTGTCCAAATTTTATCCATTTGTTGATTTCCAATTTAATTTCATTGGGTTGAAGAATATATCTTGCATGCTTTTGATTCCATTAAATTTATTGAGGTTTCTTTTATAATCAGGCTTGTAGTAGCCAGTCTTTATGATTTGCACCAATGTAGCTGGGTCAGTGGAACTAGAGCAGCTTCAGGATAAAACTCCAATCTACTCATATTTAGAGGATTTCTGAAAGAGGTAATAAGTATTTAGGATTTAAATGTGGGGAGATAACTCTGCAGCCAAAATTTCTTGATAAGCCTGAACATAATTCTATTTAAAACTGCAATGTGGGTAAATATCATTGTGAAGAAAAGCTCTGGATAAAAATAGTTATTTTGTCAGAACATACCCATGGGAAAAGATTTAAATGTAGTTCTAAAAATTGTCTTCATAATTAAAGAGTCAAACACTTTCTTTGATTTCTACCCAGGGAAAAAAACAAATGTATGAATTTATGGTCAGAAGAAAAGCTTGAAGTGAATGATTTAATCCAAACAAGATGTAATGAGTCACCACTTGCATCAGGCTCAATGCCAGATATTGGAACCTAGTACCAGGGAGCTCAAGAAAGATTAAAGAATGTCTATTTAACTAAAAGTAGAACATTAAATAGTATAGGGCAAATTTTTATTTTAAAAAAAGTCAAACTGCTGCATTTTTACCTAACTTTCATCTACATAGAATGCATGATTATTAAAAAAGCGCAAAACAAAACTTTTAAGCAAAGTATCTGAGCATGGACTGTTTTTATTATTTTATTTGGGTAAAACAAAAAAGAAAAAAAAAAAAATCAACCAACCCGCAAAGAACACTGTGCCATCCTCTCCCAATTGCCACCACCAAAAATGCTAAGCAAATAAATATAATCTTTTTATTGTTAAAAAGAACCTAAACCCAGGGATTTTTCACCTCTGAGTTAGAAAGATAATTGTCAAATCTCCCTCAATTCTGTCATTTTTCCTCCTTTCTTTCTTCCTTTTCCTTCCTCCCTTTCCCCCCTTTCTTCTTTCTGTCTTCCAACATGTCTTCCTCTTACTCTTTCTTTTCCTAATTTTTTCTCTATCTCCTCCTCCCCGTCTTCCTTATCCCTTCCTTCAGGAAAATTAGGGAAGCCAATATAACTGAGCTGAAAATATCTCAGGCTTTAAATGAAGATAGTGGCCCCTAAAACTAATGTCCAAGATAAAATAATTCAGTACAAAGAACATTACATAAGCTTTGGACACTGATTCAGTCCAGACAAAAGGGTGGAGAATATCTTAGTTTTTAAAGTTTGAATTATAATTATAGTTTTGCAGTAAATAAGATTCAGAATAAAGTTTTACAAAAGCAAAACAACTCAAGTAAAAAAAAGTACTTTGATAAATCTCAAATTTAAATATTGTTTCAATATTCTTCTTTATTTTATTGTGATTAAAATTTTCTAAAGTTTTGCTAAAGAGATCAATCTTTGAAACATCTGGACTTTATATTTTTACTATGGGCCTGAAACTATAGTATGTGTAGTGACAGGCACAACATGTGTAGGATTTGCCCCTTGTCATACAGGAGCTGACAATAGAATGGTGAAATGTCATTGCAAGTGACAATAACAACAAATACTGGACAATGCATGAGGAGAAGCAGAGTACTAACAAATCATAGATGTAGAAGAGAATTTCCATTTGGGATGATTAAAAATGTTTATAGCTTGAAAGAATAAAATTAGTTTAATTGTACTTGCATTCATTAGAAATGATACTATTTTAGGCTATTCTACTATCCTCTGCGGCAAGGTGAGGATGAGGCTACTCACGCTTTCACTTATTGGTGTCTCTGCTAAATATGTAAAACATAGTACAATTAATTTACAATTTAAAAGCCTCATTATTTTAGAATTTGATGAATATCTTAAATTATTAACTAAACTTTGATTTGTTGACTTCAAAAATGAATTTTCCCAGACTTATTTTTTATTTAGTTTTGAAATCAGAGTGCAATTTTAAGAAAATTTAACCCACATGTTTTTATTCATCAGTGCTTAAATTGTTTAAGTACATTATTGTTTTCATGGATATTTTATGTTCCAAAGGCGTCTTGAGTTATTTTAGTAACATTTTTATTCTCATAAAACACAATAGTTATTTTTTAACCAGAGGATTACAAAACAATCTGGAAGAAAAATAAACCTCAAGTCTTGACTCTTTGAACACTCTTTTCTTTAAGTACATTGCTACCACAGTTAAAAGACCGTGGGTGTAGCCACCTTAGGAAAGAGAAAAGAGTTGGACCCAAACCAGTACAAGGCATTTGTGGAATAGCTTCCTTCTCCATTTATGAACAAAGAGCACATTCAGGTTTACAACTGAACGCAGGAGTATGAAGAATCACTAGGCTTGTTCATAGTGATTCAAGTAAAATTATTTGAGATGCATTTAGTGATGAAACCATGTCAAAATACAAAATATTTATAAGGAGAGAAAGAGCTCCATTTAGCAAATTTGTAAGAATGACAGAGATTCTCTTCATAGTCAGGAGAAGCCAGCCTTGACATAGTCCAGTGGCAACACCAGGACTTTCAGAATGAATCTATGCATGGACACCATGCGTAGATTTTTCATCTGATCACTGCTCAGCCCAACACAGCCACAGACATAGAGAAGTAATGTAAGAAATAAATAGCTAGATGGACTGGATTATATGCAGGTGAACGAGGCCACTGCTAGTGAGATTGGGAAGTGGTTCATCATGGAAAATTTCTCTTCATTTAGTTTGTAATCTGGCGTTCCATGATTAGGAATTTATTTCTTTGGCTAGAAGCTTTGTACTCTATAACAATTTCCATCATTCCATTAAAAAAACACAATAATCTTTCTTAGTCAATGAACATTAGTGATGAAGTTTGTCAAATTCTTTACAGGGATTTTGAGTTTTGATGGGAAAAAACAAATTTTGCTTTTTGGGGAGAGTTTTGATAGACTAGATATAACTGTAAAAGTCTTTAAAATGCACTTAATTTCCCAAGATCACATCCACCTAGATTTAAAAGGCAGAATAAAATGAAACTTTCTACCATGTTCATAGTCAAATCCAAAAGCAATCTGTCAAGGAAATTCAATTCTGTAGTTGGTTGAGTTATTTATAATCTAATAAAGATCACATGATATTTTCTGGTACAGTTCTCTTGGTGTACATCTTCATGAACGATACCAGTTTAAGGTTTTTTCTTCTGTTGAAGGCCAAATATCCAGACAGCAGTTAGATAGCTTTAAAAAAATCTTTTAAATATTATTTTTAAGTAAATAAGTATAACTATATATATTTATGGATAAAATGTGCTATTTTTGATATATGTATACAACCCATGCAGTCCTCCCTCTACTCTGAAGAAAATAGATATTGACCCAGCTCTACTGGGGTAGGTTTATTGTATACAAAGGTGTAAGTTTTCTACCAAAGGGTAAAGAGTTATCATCGAAATACTAGAGGTGCAAATCTAATCTCTAGAAAGCATGTGTGGTAGCTCCCAAATCTGTTTCATAATAGATGCCTGGTAATAGTAATGTCTGAATTTGTTTTAAATTTGGAATCTTTTCAAACATTGCATTCGTATATTTCCTCATTTTATCACTGCATTTTCATAGAGGAAGATATAAATCAATGGTTTTTACAGATGTAGTAATTGAATCTTAGGGTAGCTATGAAAACCAAATCTTTAAAAAAAGAAAAGAGCCCCGTGGTTCTATTCTATGAACTACAGTTCCTTTCTTATTCAGTCATCTCCTTCTTTGTTTCCAAGTGCAAGACATGGAAATCTCTCAAGGTTTCCTTTAAGAATATATGTCTACACTTTTCAGAATAAAGTTTCTGAAGTCCATTCTAGGGGCAGGTAAGAGCCCAGACTCTGGACATTTAAAACTACCCATGGGATCTAACATCTGAGTACCATGATAGATTCTTTTTGCCCTTCTCTCTTATTTCAGTACACCTGAACTGAAGTTGTAATTCTTGGAGAGTTTCACAATGGGAATGCAGACCTGGGTGCTAGCTACTTTCTGCATGTTAAAAGGTAATTGAATAGGAGCAAATACAAGTACAATTGGATATGTAGGCTAGAGGCACTAAGTTGCAGTCTCAAAGAGGTCACACTGAAATGAATATTTTAAAAGAACTATAAAATTGCATCTAAGATAGATGGGGAGCAGAAGCAATATTTAAATGAAATTGTTATGGATATAAGTCACTTTTCAAGCATTATAACTACTTCTAACATAAAATATGTTTTCACTTCATATATAAAACATTGTTATTATTCACTTCTTATGACATGTTAACATATTAAAACTTAAATGTTTAATGCATATATTAAAATTTTGTGTCATGATTAACTGAGCTGATGAATTCTTTTTGGAAAAAATAACTGGAAAAGATGTATCAGGAGAAATAATTTTACAATTAGAATAAAATATGTAACTTAAAGTATAGTGAGATAAAATGTCTGATTCAAAGTTCCAAACCCCTTTTCTCTTTTCTCTCTCTCTCTTTTGTTTTTCTCACAGGAAGGAATCCTACTGCCATTTGTTTTCCTATTAAATGACATTTCAAATACTTTATTATAAACATAAATTACATCTTTCAAGAAGGCAAATGAGAAACTAAATTTGAGATCTGGCTTGCATTTCTACACCCTACCCAAGACTAAATAGATGAACAGTTGCTTTATAGATCGTATCTGAAAGATAAACAAAAAGAGACAATATCTTATAGAAAACACGTCACTTGAAACTGACATCTGCCCTTTAATTCACAAACATCATCCTAACCCCTGTCACTTCACTTGACATCTGTCACATATCCTGATATATGAAGTTGTGGAAAAGAGCAACCTTATTTGCAGTTGGTGAGAAAAAAAAATTATATGTATACATATACACACACACACGCACAAACACACACGTGTATACACACATACATATATAAAATTTTTTACACATATGTGTGTGTGTAACTTTTTAAGCTGCTTTGATTTAAACTGCTTTGATTTACCTATAGATATGACTTCCTCTTCATCAGTATTTTAAAATGACAATGCTGTTGTTCATACACTAGTTCACCTACATCTAGTAATGGATGCTGTGAGAGACGCTGAAAGTCCTCTGTGCCCAGATAAACATCCTCTGTAATATAGAAAATTTTCACCATTAATTTGGTTTCTTTGAATCAAAGCATCTCAAGAAGATCCTTATGAGATGTCCACATATTACCTGGGATGAGTCACTCATGAATACATTTGTACTAATTATCATCAGTTATTACATTAATGGAGAAAGGTTCCGTTGAAGTAGAAAAAGGAAGAACTGCAATAGAACGAGACAATGAGTGGGAGACATCTGGAGTCTACATGTAGACCTTTGCTACCTGCAGTACAACTGTTTCCGCCTCACCTGGGAAATTGTTAGAAATGCAAATTCTCAGGTTCCACCCAGTGCCTACTAAAGTGGCATGCTTGGGAGTGAAGCCCAGGAATCTGCATTTTAATAAGCTCTTGAGATGATTCTGATGCTTGCTAACATTTGTCAAGCACTGGTCTAAACTTGAGAATAATAAGACCCACTGGCAGACTGAGAAGGGTGGGTAAGTAGAGCTGGAAGAAGTATTTCACACACCACTTATGTTTATTTCACAAATTTATTTACATTCACCGTGATCTCAGTTATGTTTAACCTCAAACACAATACAAAATTAAATTGCCAGTATAAATTTATACCCCAAAACTCCTATGATATTTGCATATGTCATAATGACATCACTGGTTAAAAATGCTTATATTTAACAAGTATATAATTTCAGAAGTTTTGGGAGTGTTCCCTAGGGAAATTAAAATTTTGAAGAATCATTATCTATGCAAGCATTGTTATATCTGAAGCCTTTGGGCATGAATCTAAATCTTTCATGAATAGTACAAATCTTTGGGCATGAATAGTACAAAAACAAAATGATAACAACAAACCAAAAAATACTACCGGGAATCAAAGGGTCTAAAGAGACTTGTGAAGTCATCCGTAATCTCTCAACTTGTAGATTTTAATTGTGCTCACTAAGGATGAATCCTTCTACACAGGAGATGTGGCTCTGAAGAAGACGAAGCTGGTGACTCAACAAGAAGAGGATGGACTGGGCAGGAGATGGGCTGCCTTGGCCTCAGGACACAGGAGCTGAACTGAGGCCTCCTGATCTATAGGAAGCACCTTTCTTCCCTAAATCTGCCGTGGACTTTGGTTAGGAGAGTTCTTACCTGCTTCCTGTGGGGACAAAATATTGGCTCTGTGGCAATTTGAAAATCACTTCTGCTCCTTAAAAAAACTAAGATTTTGGCCAGGCGCGGTGGCTCACACCTGTAATCCCAACACTTTGGGAGGCCAAGGCGGGTGGATGACGAGGTCAGGAGTTCGAGATCAGCCTGACCAACATGGTGAAACCCCATCTCTACCAAAAACACAAAAATTAGCTGGGCATGGTGGTGCGCACCTGTGATCCCAGCTACTCAGGAGGCTGAGGCAGGAGAATCGCTTGAACCTGGGAGGTGGAGGTTGCAGTGAGCTGAGATCGCTCCACTGCACTCCAACCTGGGTGACAGCATGAGACTTCATCTCAAAATATATATATATATATATTATATATGTATATATAAGATTTTTTAAACTGGATTTGTTTTCATCGAAATGAAGGATGGTAGTAGATTAATGTTTTCTTATTACAGAAACAAATTATCTAATTTATAGAAAAAGTGGGAAATCCAGGTAAACAAAGTTCAAAATAAACACGGATATACTTCCTTCCCAGGGATGAGCAGTTACTTTAGCATATATCTCTGCAGATCTTTTTATTGCTGTTTTAAAAAAATAAAGTCAATACTGTATGTTATTTTACCATCTACGTTATTCACCTATCAATATGTCCTAACACCTTTTCATGTCAATAATTGCTCTTCTATAACATTTGTAATGGCTACTGAGCATTCCATTTTATGGCTGTATCATAATTTATTTACCAAATTCCCAATTGTTTCCTATATGCAATTTCTAATTTGTCACTATTATGAAGTGTGTTCTGGTGACTCATCCTGATAGTTACGTTTTTATGCCTGGCCTTATAAATTCCCAACAATAAATTTGTAAAATAGTTAACACGTGTGTGTTACTAAATACCTACTCATCAGTTGACCCATCTTACTCAGATAAAGAAAATACTATGTGTACTTACCGTTGAACTTCATCTGGTTAGATCTAGTGCATTCCTCAAGCCTGCAGGGAAGTTGTCAGAGCCCAGTTTGATAATCAAATGAAGTCACTGTTCTATTCTGCTTCATGGCAACTGGCAATTTTGTACATAAGACTTTTGCATGTGCACAATTTTAATAAGATATCCTAGGAGCAAGACAATTTTAAAATTCATGTTCTTTTAGATTTTAGAAAGAGAATATGGCATATATACTATGTATCGATGTTCCTGCTATGATTCCATATGTGTGTTACTGGAAAATCTGTGTTCCACAACATGGTACTCTAAACCTAAGGAGGCCTACGAGGGAAATAAGTTTGTGGCAGACATCCCCAAATCCTTTGGAATTTTGTAATCAAAATAGTAACAACAAAAGCAACAAAAAGCTGTTTTAATAAAATTGTAGCATAGCTAATCTCTACTGACATTTACACATAGTGCCCCAATTAGTCAATCCTTTACCACACAAAATCATGGAACTCTTGCTTTATAGGGAAAGAAGTAAGGAAGGATATTTACTTTTAACAGTGACCATTAAAAAAAAAAAAACCACTTTGATTTAAGGTGTACCCTTCATTTATCTGCTATTTAATATCAGAGGAGGAGTTATCTTTGCAGAATTTTGTTTACACTTGTAGCTTTTCCTGATAACTAAACCTAGTGGTTCTAGAAACTTAGTAGTTCTAGATGCCACTAAGACAGCTACTACTAGTACTTGCAATTTTCTGGGTTTTCAGCTTGTTTTATTAAAATTATACATTTCTAGTGTCTTTTTTTAATTTATGNAAAAAAAAAAACCACTTTGATTTAAGGTGTACCCTTCATTTATCTGCTATTTAATATCAGAGGAGGAGTTATCTTTGCAGAATTTTTGTTTACACTTGTAGCTTTTCCTGATAACTAAACCTAGTGGTTCTAGAAACTTAGTAGTTCTAGATGCCACTAAGACAGCTACTACTAGTACTTGCAATTTTCTGGGTTTTCAGCTTGTTTTATTAAAATTATACATTTCTAGTGTCTTTTTTTAATTTATGTTTTATTTTATTTTATTTTATTTTAATTTTATTTTATTTTATTATTTTATTTTATTTTCGAGACACAGTTTTGCTCTTGTTGTCCAGGCTGGAGTACAATGGTGTGATCTCGGCTCACTGCACCCTCTGCCTCCTGGGTTCAAGCGATTCTCCTGCCTCAGTCTCCTGAGTAGCTGGGATTACAGGCACGCACCACCACGCCCAGATAACTTTTTGTATTTTTAGTAAAGATGGGGTTTCACTATGTTGGCGAGGCTGGTCTCGAACTCCTGACCTCAGGTGATCCACCCCCCTCAGGCTCCCTGTGCTGGTATAATAGGCATGAGCCACTGTGCCCAGCTGGGGTCTTATCTTTAATTGTGAGAAAAGTTGCCCTAACTGCTTCAAAATATTAACATGCAAGAAAAAGACTAAACCAAAAGGGATTCTACATTACATTGGCATAATTCTCCCATTTTCAATAGAATATGAGTCAATTTATATTAAAGAAGCATAAATTATGGCAGAACAAACTGCATTGTCAACATTCTAGTGATGTCTAGGGTAGCACCCTATAAGCTGATTCATTAGTATTTCTTCAGTAAAAATTAAAATCTTCATACTAAGCAGAATCAATAAAGACAATAAAGAGACTCACATTAGTTCGTTCAGGGTTAACACTGATGAGTTCAAGTCCCATGAGCTTTTATCATCAAAAAATACAGGGAAACCCCTTTTAGGTTTTGGTACAGCAGCTAGTGAATAATAGACATTTACCCCTTCATCAAGACCCTAGTGAAAGTTTGCACAAGGCAGTTATGAGGACAGTCCACCAGTTACACTAATCTGTGAGTTCTCACCTGCCCCTGGTTAAAAAGCCTGGCATTCTTGCATTAAGTCAACTTCAGTTTCTAAATGTTGGAGACTTTTCATTTCCGCATGCCCAGACACAACTTCTGGATTCAAGGCCCCAGTCATTCAGTCTTTCCTGACCTCCTCACTGTTAGCCCCACTGCTCCTTTCAGAAAAGTCTCTTTACAGCATGCCAATAGGTTACAATGGCGTTGGAATAAGATTTCCTGTTCCCAGGCTTGCACTTCTCTAGTTTTGTTTTGTTTTGTTTTTTTAACCTAGAATTACATTCCTCACTCCTCTCTGTGTCCAAATTTTTACTCTCAATTAATTATATGATAACCCTGTTCTTAGCAACTCCTTCTTTTCAATTACTATAGAACTAATTACTAATTACCTATGATAATCATATCACACTCAATATATAAAGGCTTGTAATAGCATATATAAGTGTTGTAGATGGCAATTCTTCCCATTTCTCTATCTCTATTCTGGGCTTTTGTGTGTTGTTTCTATGGCAGAAAACCATGCCTTTTCTGTATTTATAACTCATTTATAAAATGTATTTATAACTCATTTGCATCCATTAGTGTACTCCCAATAAACAGACTAATTTATCAGCTGGCAAGAAGTTAATATCTTGACTTCAAAGGAAGGGTGGAAGCAGAATTCCTTCCTCTTAAAGAGACCTCAATGTTTTCTCTTAAAGCCTTCAACTGATTGGATGAGGCCCACCCTCATTATGAAAGGTGATCGGCTTTACTCGAAATCTACAGATTTAAATGTTAACTACATCTAAAATCTACCTTCACAGTAATATCTAGACTAGTGTTTGGCCGAACTACCGGCCACCATAGCCTATACAAGTTGATACAGAAAGTTAATCATCACATCATTTGACCATTCCCCTTCTAACAGTCATTTAGATTATTTCTGGATAGTTAGCCATTACAAAAATTGCTACATTAAGCTTGTGCATAACCAGTTCATATATTCATAAGCATATCTTTGCTCTACATTCCTAGAAGTATAATTGTGGGGTCAACTGTTAGGTGAATTTGCTATTTTGAGGAATATTAGCAAATTGCTTTTCATAGTGGTTGTAGCAATATACATTTACATCAGCAGTGTACAAGAGTTTCTGTTTCATCAAACCGTCCCAACAGAGTGTATTACCAAACGTTTTGAAATTTTGCAAAATGAGAGTCGACAAATAGTACCATATTGATTTTCTCTTACTATGTATGAGGAGGAGCTTCTATTAAAATGTTTAACAAGCACTTATACTTTTTGTGAATAAATTGTTCATATCCTTTGTCTATTTCCCATTGTCTTATGATATTTCTATAATAAGTTCGAGTTAGTTCTATAATAATCAAAACTACAAAATATATCATGTTTTTGAGTTGCAAATATCTGTTTCCATTAGTATATTTTCACCATTAGGATTTTTAATAAGAGCTTTTAAGCATTTCAACAGTTTAAATACATTTTAATTAAAATTTTATATAAACATAAGGAATTTGAAACATTACATGTACACAGATCAATGAATTTTCATTCAGTGAGTAAAGTTAACCTTTGTAAATACCATTCAGAGTAAGAAATAGTACTCCATAAATACTTCCCCAAATGACACTTCCAGTTACTATCAGTTCCTCCCCAAAGGTAAAGACACCAACACACATCAGTTATGCCTGGGTTTAATATTTGCATGTTTGTTTATAATATTTATTATGTTTATTATATATAAAATTATATGATTTATAAAAGTTATATAAAGAATCTGTGTTTTTTGAGTGTTTGACTTCTTTTGTCCAAATTCTATTTATAAAATTCATCCATGTTATTTTATATTAATTACTTTATATATAATTAGTTTATCCTCAATACTGTATGTGTTAATATATCATAATTTATTAATTCATCAACTCTTAAAAGCCATTTACGATTTTGCCATTTTTAACTACCTTAAGAATGCTGCTAGAACATGCCTGCATCTTTTAGAGACTATATGCATACATTTCTGATGACTATATATTTCAGAATGGAAGTGTTGGTTGTGCTCAACGTTAATAAATACTGCAAACAAATGATAAACTGTGACTGTAAAATGTTAAACTCCCATCATCAACAGTGTATCTATCATTTTAATGTTAGTTCCTCTATGTAGTGGTCCCTTATTGTGTGTGTGTATGTGTGTTGCATTCTTCTGGTGACTAATGAGGGTGATCACTTTTTTGGACTATCTTTATTTAACATTTATTTTAAATTTCATTATTTTAGTGTCTGCCAACTGAAGTTTGATATATGTTCTTTCTCTATCTTTCTGCTTGAAAGGGGAAATTGGATAATTGATTTTAACCATTCTTCTTTTTTAAAAGTAGAAATTTAAGACTATACATTTTCTTGTAAGTATTGTTAGCTGCATTCCTGAAGGTTTGATACTTTATATTTTTTCTGGCATTTAATCAAAGTTTTCTAATGTCTATTATTTTTTTTAAAATTATGCATTTTTCAAAAGTGCTTTGTTTAATTTCCAAGATGTTGGGGGGATTTTTTAGTTTTCTTCTTATTATTGATTTCTAATTTAATTTCACTGTAGTCAAAGAATATACTTTGAATGACTTAAAACCTTTGAAATGTGTTGAGCTTTGCTTTATGATCCGGCATGTGGTCAATTTTGCTAAATGTTCCGTGTGCACTCTATTGTCATTGGATGCAGTATTCTGATGTCAATTAGATCAGATGGGTAATTGTGTTTGTGGAAGACATTGTAAAAGATGGCCTTCAATTATCCTTGCCCTCTGATAATCAAACCCTTACATAATTCTCTCTACTTGAATTTTGGTGGATCCTATGACTTGCTTCTTACCAATAGAACAGAATTATGTTATATAAGATTGTACCATCAGTCACTTTCACTTTCTGATTGTGATGAAGAATGCAGCCCTGCTGGAAGGGCCCAAGTGACAAGAAACTGAGACTAACAACTGAGGTTAAAATGAGGTTGACCTCTAGCTAATAGGCAACAAGAAACTTGGGAACTTGTTCTAACAGCCTGTAAGAAAGATAACTATGCCAAGAAGGGTGTGATCTTAGAAGTAAATCCTTCCCCAGTCAAACATTGAGATGAGGCTGCAACTCCGTTGGACACCTTGATTGCAATTCTCACATGAGCCTAGGAGGCAGAGAGAACGAGATAAAAACAGTGCCAGGCTCCTGACCCACAAAAACTGTGAGATAGTAAAGTATGTTGTTTGAATCAGGCTTTCCTGTTTAAACCCCACAAACATATTTCATTGCTATTTGTTTTCAGTGAGTCACCATTTATATGACTAAGCCACCCTCCTCCGTCTCTAATTCTTTACATCTTCTCACGTCTACTACCAGTTGAATGTAGATAGCCTCTGAGATTCAGAGTTCCAATTTCTGGAAATAAAAATATGATGAATTTAGATGATCTTTATTCTTTCTAGACAGTACTTTCACACAAGTCTATTTTCCAGGTTTCTCAGAGGCAGATAACATTGCTGCTTTTGTACTAATGAACACTCATAGTCCACGGACACAGAAAGGCAGGGATGGTGTCATGACATCCGTGTTCTCGGTGTCATCTGGGGCCTCTTATTTTTTTTAGCAGGAAATTATAGACAGCAACCCCTCTGGAATGGGGATTTGCAGTATAGCAGGCTTTGAATAGATTGGACAAGCCTCTAATACACACTCTATTTGGTGTTCTATCTGTTTTTGCATTTGTCTATAACTTTTCCCTACGGAACTCATGATATAAGGATCTCTACAGCTCTTATGTGCCTTTCTGTCCTGCTATTTTCATGGCAGGTGTTGCCTTGGAAGGTTTATAAATGAAGAGAGACTAAGGAACTGGCTCATGGATAGATTTCCATGTCTGGCAAACCTAGAAGGTAGATATCACAGCCACATGTTTTTCTTGTCAATGTAACTTCTGCATTTAGGTTTATGTAAAGACAGTGAGACTAACTTAAAGGCCTTTATTCTCCCTACTTAGGGCAATCTGTCCTGGTTGATTGTATCAATTTTCCCACGAAGTTTTCACTTCTCTGCCCCTCTTCATTAATTACAGGGGTAATAGAAGCACTGGGTATACATAGGCATATAAACTTTTGCTGCATTTTCTCTATTGAGTCTTTGCTACTTTTTGATTTTTATATACCTCAGGGGTATATAAATCTTTTCTTTTAATAGGACATTATATTTTGCTATATTTCAGTGGATGTTAGGGAAAGACAGTTTTTAACTGTCATGATAAACTGCAAGTTCTCTTGACTGATTTTCCTGATTGACTTCGTGCAATACTATTTTTCCTTTTAAGAAAAAAATATTATTTTGATCTTTCTCATTGTAAAAAAAAAAGTTCTCATGTTATTTTCTTTTCCCTTATAACTGAATTAGCCATTCAGGGAAGCTCTTCAATGAAGATGTATTTCAAAGAGGATTCCTTCATTCAAAGCGAGCTACCAGTAGTTATTATTTCAGACCTATGCCATTCATTTACTCAATTTCCCAGCCAGAATATTTGGAAATCCTGAATTTATTCTACTTGATGACATTGACTATATATTATTTGATCAGCAAATTGAATTCAATGCATTGTCTAAAATACTATTCTAATCTCTTTCTGTTTCCTAATTCAGGACCATTGCTTTGGTTCAAGTCTTCATAACTACTTTCCTATAGAAGTAAAATCTCCCATCCTTAACTCTTTCTTCTTTGAGTTGATCTCTGTGGTCTACCCATTCTAATGGGGTTAACATCCTTTAATGTAACCCCAGTTGCCCAATATGTTATGTTCAAGTTTCTTAACATGATCTTCAGACTTTATCCTGTAACTTTATTTCTCTTCTTAAACCTCAGGAATGAACTGCTTAATTCTCTGAAATGCATGATATTCTGTCATCTGATTTTTTTCTGGCTAAGATTCTGGTAAAATTTACTCATCATTCAAAACTCACACTAAGTAACACTTTCTATCCCCACACTCAGACAAGGATAATCATTGTTTTCCCTTTGTGCTCCTATAGAATTTTGCATCTATCATAACAAATCTTAAGAGTTTTTCTGTTTCTTTTTCTTTTTTGTCCTCTAGACTTTCACATTCTTCAGGGAAAGGTCTGTGTTTTATTCTTTGTTCCATCAGCAATTAATATACTGGTGAACATTCTGGAAAAAATATAAAATGTTAATGGATAAAAAAATAAATGATCAAATACTTCTGGATCAGTATAAATCCATCATCGCTTTTAAAAAATGTCTAGCGTATATCCTTCAGGTAGTAGGAAAACAAATTTATTTTCTATATATA
The DNA here is from genome assembly GCF_001698545.2 of Rhinopithecus bieti. NCBI lineage: Eukaryota > Metazoa > Chordata > Mammalia > Primates > Cercopithecidae > Rhinopithecus > Rhinopithecus bieti. The sequence goes on along the minus strand of NW_016814400.1, from coordinate 182,212 downwards.
GGAAAATAAAATTCTGTGGGTACTATTAAATATCTTGTTACCCTGAGGTATTTATGAGGTTTCTGAATTGAATTGAAATTTCTCCCTCAAAACAAATCTTAGATACAAGTCAAGTGTTCTTAGGGGACTGATACTAGAAAAAGAAACAAAAAGCAAACCAAACATTAGGTTTTAGTCTAAGAATTTGAGTGCTTTTTTAAACCCACCAATATAATCAGATTTATATTTATTTTTACAGAAATGTTTGCTCAGCTAATGCATTCCTAATCAAATAATGGGTGTTCCATGATGGAAATTTCAAATAAAGTTCTTAAGGCTGTCAAAAACTAAATAAGCTAACCAGAATTATATTTCTTTGTTTCCTGGTGGATCTCATAAGTGCTTCAAGAGGAATACAGCATACTTAGAAAGAGGCCAGATAGGCACTCAAGCGCAAGTGTACTCCTTCATTCCTCACCCTCAACCAATGATTTCATACATATATTCTGGTGAAATACGTCTGTTTTTGAATTGACAAATATCTCCATGATCTATCACATTTTAAAATTATTTGTATTTGTTTCAAACAAACTCCATGCCATCTCAAAATTAAAAACTACAATTCCATTAAGTAATCTATTTTGTGCTTAAAAAGAGTATCGTATGGCTAGTCACATGAATTCTAACCCATTAGTGTGAATGATGATCAATTAATTTTTAACTTAGAGTGCACAAACGCAGAATGCATCCTGTTAAATGCAACTTTAGGTGATTTTGAAGTTGACTTTGAGTACCTTTGTTGAATCTTACAAAAGTCTTTGGCATGATTCATTCAGCTCATTGGGGTTTTTCAGTTAGGCTCTTCTAAGCCTAATTTTGAGACACAGCAATCGCAGAAAACTTACTAACACAGTATTCTTGAAAGCCAAAATCGAGACACTGTAGACTACAGCATATTGCCAATGAAATACTCATGAAAACAACCTCACTTTATTTTCAGTTTTGTGGTTCACAGGACATTAGTAATTAAGACAAGTTTTATGAGGCATCATTTTGCAAGATTTGATTAAAATGGATTTGAAAGCACTGGAATGAAATGGCAACAGTTCAGATTGTCTGTGTTTACTCTTGTTTGAAATTTCTCTCAATGGGAGGTGCCAGAACAGTGGGCCACAAGTTCAACCTCTGTAAGTTTGAGAACCTTATTTATTTGAGAAGAATCTGGTTCACATGTTGTAAGACAATCTGAGCAAAATAAGATTGATGCCCTATGAGCTCATGAGGCATTAAGACAATCAGTCATAGAAGGAGACAGCCAAGATGACATGTCACATCACGAGGACCCCAAAACGCTCAAGTCTACTCTGAAGGGTGGTTGCTATTGTTGTTGTTGTTTTCAGTCTATCCAAGACAGGGAAAAAAGATCGCATGACTCTTAAGGAAATATTTGACCTCTAAAATTAAAACATTAAAAATAAACAGTAAAGAAGAAAGTTATGTAAAGACCATCCTTAAATGTGTTTCTTGCAAAGTCACAGTCATTCTTGGCAAACTTATTTTTAAATGGCAGTAACAAGAACAATAGTAGTACCCACCTTCAGGTTCTACCTCTCATGCTCCAGTTACCGTGGAACTCATGTTCTGGATACCCTTTATTTCCTATCATCTTCACAAGAGAGTTCGATGACTTTTGGAAGGGGGCAGGTAAAGAAATGGAGACTTCAAGAATTCAAAAGGCAGCAATTTTTCCAAGACCACATCCCTAGGAGTGGAGGAGGTGAAATGTGATTTTAGGTATGTCCAATTCCAAAATCACCTCGTCACACAGAAAAGAGTGGGCTGGCGCGGTGGCTCAAGCCTGTAATCCCAGCACTTTGGGAGGCTGAGACGGGTGGATCACGAGTTCAGGAGATCGAGACCATCCTGGCTAATCCGGTGAGACCCTGTCTCTACTAAAAACTACAAAAAACTAGCCGGGCGAGGTGGCGGGCACCTGTAGTCCCAGCTACAGGGGAGGCTGAGGCAGGAGAATGGCGTGAACCCGGGAGGCGGAGCTTGCAGTGAGCTGAGATCCGGCCACTGTACTCCAGCCTGGGCGACAGAGCGAGACTCTGTCTCAAAAAAAAAAAAAAAAAAAAAAAAAAAAAAAAAAACAGAGTGCCTCACTTAATTTGAATGGATAAAAATTAGTGTGCTCTGAGGTCAGCAGCTGATAAGTGCAGGAGAGACTGTTCCCATTGCTGTGTGATATTGACGCTGGCTACCATCGCTGCCTAGGTGAGCCCTGGCTGCTGTGCTGCTGTTCCTGCTGCCCTGTGTCCCTGGGATGGGTCCTTAGCTATCGCTCCTCTCTTTGTCCCAAGCCTCAGATTCAGGGCCTCGGTAGGAACATTCAGTTGGCCAAATATTGGCCATAGGGTTATGTCATGGCTGTCAGAGGTGAGGGAGGGAATATCTGCCTCCTGTCGGGCTGCAGCCCACCAGGATCCACAAATAATACATGCAAGCAAGAACTCCACAAAACAGGGAAGCTTCCAGTTCTGCCTCTGCAACTTTGTGACCGTCTGATCTCAGCCACTATCCTACTTGTCTGCATATTAAAGTAACATCCTCTTAACTGGTGCACCTATGGCTTCATTTTGTCTCTCCATTCACAACAGAGTAGCCAGAGGACTCCTTTTAAAACACGTCAGATTGTGTTACTTCTTTGCTCAAAACCCTTTGGTGGGTTCTCTTCTTGCTCAGAGTGAAACCTTAAATCTGATTTTCAGATATGTTGGCAGGAGTAAGGGAGCAACCAAGGAGAGATAGTGAGGCAGTCAGAGGCTAGCAAGATTAGAACGTTGTTTTTAAGCCTACATGTAAATGTTTACTTCAGTTTCCACTGGCCCTGAGTCCCATGGGGATGATGTAGAGGCAGGCCCAGGTGGGTGCTGCACACACAGTAGGTTTGTGTCACTTTGGAGGAACTCCAAGCTTAAGAGACTCCTGTCTTAGAAGTGAGCTGCTAGTAAATCAACCTATGTTTCATAATAAACACATTCTCTTATTATACTGGATATCAAATGAACCTGCTCTCCACATCAGAGGAAGAAGTCTTCTCTGCCTTCCAAGGCTGTTCATTTGATCTGACATAAAAGCTGCCACAAAACAAGCTGAAACAGAATAGATAATAGAGAAACATCTTCCAAAACATGCTAGCTAGGTATATGCCTATAATTTAATGTTCCCTATACATTTTAAGATGCCCAAAATATCTCATAACAATATATTAAAATAACATGAACTTTTTACATAGTTGGCCCTGGGTACTAAATATCTTCATTAGATGGAACTTGCTAGTTGTGCTGTTTTAATTTTCTACTTGTACTAATTATTTTCTATTAGATCTCTGATAATGAGAGAAGTTATTAAAATGCTTCATTATTTTGGATTTTTAATTTTATCTTTATATTTCTTTCAATTTCAACTTTGTATATTTTATTGCAATGTTTCTTGGAACATAAAAGGTGTTCCTTTTTATTTTTTGCTAATGAGTTTTAAAATTTGTTATGTATGATTCTCTATATCTATAATCGTGCTTTTGTTTTAAAGATTATTTTGTTCTAATGATAGTTATTGCTACACTTGATTTACTCTGTGAGCATATCAATTAGAATCCTCACTGGAAACAGATGGTCCACTAAAGCTCAGTAATTGAGGATATTTTAATAAAGAGAATATTTTTAAAGTAGTGGACAAGATCTGGGGAGACAAGGGATTTCTGTAGTACCTGGAGTTACAAAGATTTTAGTTCCATGTGTTTTGAAATCTCCCCTTTCCCATCCCAACAGTTACTATTACTGTTTAATGGAGTTGACATTGCACAGTAAATTCATTAAAAAGTTTTATATTTCTCACAAAACTGTCTGTCCATTCATTCTCTCAGGTTTCCTTTCCCAGACTCTGGTTTATGTCTCAGGTATAGTTGGTAGCTTATCTAGCAACTCTTAGGCACTAGAACAGCTATTTTAAACCTGAGACATCCAAATGACATGTAATATGAACTTCAGTCTCTCATCTTATTGGAAACTTCTACTAGTACTCAAATCTGACTTGTGAGTTCTACTAACCCTCCGTGCTACTTTTTCTCCACTCAACTGGGGTGTGGCAAATATTCAAATACTGGTTTTTTAATGTTGGAGTTCTTTTAAGGCTTTTTCCAGTAAATCCTCCCATATTCTTGCAGAGATCATAGAATTCTTTAAATGACACAACCCCTTCTGGTGTCTCAGCATTCACTTGGGTTCCTGGCTTCGTGGTACATTCCATGTGTATTAGTTTTCTCTTGCTGTATAACAAATTACCACAGACTCAGCAACTTAAAACAATACCCATTTATTACATAATATCACAGTTCTGTAAGTCAAAAGTTAAGGCAAGTTCAATTGTGTTCTCTACTGAAATCGAGGCATTGACCAGTCAAGGCCTTATCTGGAGGCTCTGGGGAAGAATCTGCTGCCAAGCTTTTAGAAATTACTGGCAGAATTCAGTCTCTTTTGATTGTAGGACTGTGGTTGATGTTTCCTTGCTTTCTGTCAGCTAGAGGCTTTGCTAGGTTCTAGAGGCTGTCCGCCCTCAAAGTCAGTAATGGTGTTATGAAATCTTCTCATGCTTCAAACCTTTCTGACTTCCTCATTCTGTTAGAAGCACAGATCATAAAGCATCTATTTGTACTATGTGCAGATAAATATTTTGTAAACTTTCCAAAATTATAGCAGAAAATTGGTAACCATAAAATGTTACAGAGTTGATTAAAGAAAAACTAGAATTTCTAGTTTGAAATGAAAATTATTATGTGAAAAGAGGCTTCAGACCCTGAATATTCTACTGAAAGGAAGCAGATTGACAAAACTATTGAACTACAAATACATACTACCTTTCAGGTAAGAGAAAAGGAGACTTAAGGGGTAAACAGAAAACTCTTCAATTTATTGTTTATTTAATTAATTTATTTTTAGAGATGGGGTCTCACTATGTTGCCCATGCTGAAGTAAAGTGGCTAGTCATAGGAATGATTGTGGTACACTGCAGCCTCAAATTCCTGGGCTCAAACCATCCTCTCATCTCAGCCTCCCAAGGAGCTGGGACTAACAGGCATGTGCCATTGCACCCAGCTCAAACTATAACTTTAAAGGGTTTTACTGGTTGGGTCAGGCCTATCTGGATAATCTCCTTATCTGAAGGTCAAATGCTTTGGAACTTTAATTATATATGGCAAAATCTTTTCATACCAACACTGAAATTTGTGTTTGATTAAATAACCAGAGGATGGAATCCTTGTGAGTCATCTTTATATTTCAGTCCATTGCCTGGTCCCCCAAAAGTCACATACCTCCCAAATGCAAAATACAATCTCCCTTTCCAAGTCCTTCTGATAGTCATTTAAATGTGTGAATGTAAATAAGCTATGGTCCACAGCTATGAAGCAAACACGAATCTAGGTTTGCTGTGAAAGTATTTTATAGACGTGATTAACATCTACAACCAGTTGACTTTCTCTAAAAGAGATCACCTTAATAATCTGGGTGGGCCTGATTCAATCAGCTTAAAAGTCTTAAGAGCAGAATGAGGAAGAAGAAATTCCATCTGTGAATGGCACCATCAGCCTTTCCAGCCTGTCTTTTCTGATCACTTGCTCTATGGATTTTGGACTTGCCTAGTTAATCCCCACAATTGTAAATTGCAAGAAATCTGTCTATGCGAGGACCAGCTGGGTCATGGAGACCCAGCGGTGCTAGAGGAATTAAAGACACACACACAGAAATATAGAGGTGTGGAGTGGGAAATCAGGGGTCTCACAGCCTTCAGAGCTGAGAGCCTTGAACAGAGATTTACCCACATATTTATTGACAGCAAGCCAGTGATGAGCATTGTTTCTATAGATTATAGATTAACTAAAAGTATTCCTTATGAGAAATAAAGGGATGGACCGAAATAAAGGGATGGGTTGGGCTAGTTATCTGCAGCAGGAGCATGTCCTTAAGGCACAGCAATAGCTCATGCTATTGTTTGTGGTTTAAGAATGCCTTTAAGGGGTTTTCCGCCCTGGGTGGGCCACACATTCCTTGCCCTCATTCCGGTAAACCCACAACCTTCCAGCATAGGTGTCATGGCCATCACAAACATGTCAGTGCTGCACAGATTTTGTTTATGGCCAGTTTTGGGGCCAGTTTATGGCCAGATTTTGGGGGGCCTACCAACATGTCTGCCTATTTATCTCTCTACCTATCTACCTACCTACTATCACTTATATATATGACATATGTATTTCATATTTTTACATACATATAATACATACTATTGCACACGTGCGCACACACACACACACACAGTCTCCTACTGGTTTGTTCTGGTGAAGTCCTCATTGATAGCAGTCCACCAAAGTCTCATCCCATTACAATATCAGCTGAAAGTCCAAAATCTCATCTAAATGTCGTTCGTTTAAAAGTCCTAAATCTCATCAAAATCAGGTGTTAAAGAGGCTCATCAGTCTAATTCATCATGGGCTATGACGCGGATTCATCTGTAGACCTGAAAACTAAAGGAAAAGTTATGTGTTATCAATATTTTCCCAATGCAATGGCAAGACAGGCATAGAATAATAATTATGGTTGTTTCATTCAAAAGGGAGGTACATGGAAAGTGAAAAGAAGCCACCAGACCGAGGTAGTTCTGAAATCCACTTGTCAATCTCTTTTAGGTCTCTGGGATTAATCCTCTGTGGCTCTCAGCTCTACTCTGCACATTCATGGTTCCACCTTCTGGATTTTCCTTTTTACCCTGTGAGTCTCTTTCTCTTACTTGAAAGGTAGTGTGTGTTTGTAGCTCAACAGTTTTGTCAGTCTGCTTCCATTCAGTAGAATATTCAGGGTCTCTTCACATAATAATTTTCATTTCAAACTAGAAATTCTAGTTTTTCTTTAATTGGCTCTGTAACATTTTATAGTTACCAATTTTCTGCTTTGGAAAGTTTACAAAATATTTATCTACACATAGTACAAATAGAGGCTTTATGATCTATGCTGATAAATGCAATATCCAAAGTTGTTACAGTTGTTGTTGTTACATCTTGTTTATGATGATTCTCTCTCATAGTGTGTTGATTCCATAAGTGCTAGATCATTATAATTGAATCATCATTTTTACTAATAATTTGAGGCCGAGGATGACAGATCTTCCTTCCGAGTAGACTTTAATTTACTTCAATTGGTATAAACAATCTCGAACTAGCTTAATTAAAGTTCAAGCCTTGAGATTCCATGCAAAACCCCTTTAGGATTGCTTTAACTTGCAAGGGCACCTTTTTGGGGTACATTGACATTTTGGTCTCCATATTATTAGTTGGGGAGAGCAAGGTTAACCCTCCCTGACTTGGACAGGCTTCCTTACATCTCAGTTTTTCAGGTATCATTCCTGAATCAAGAGTTTCCCTCAATGCAGAAGCAGGTCGGAATGCTGGGCTTCTCTCTGGATTCTCACCTTCTCTTTGAACATTGGCCAGGTAATTTGTCACTGTCTTGTATGATTTTTGAAGCTTTTAAAAATATTTTAAATAAAACATTACATACAGAGTTTTTAGTTGTCCTTGGTGAAAGGATTGGTTCAAATGACTCAGCCCACCATTGCTTTATGTAGGAAAGTTTCCGAACAAAACATTTATACTGCCTTTTGCGTATATGGACAAACCTTTTGAAATTCTAGGCTTTTTTTCTGGGGTTCTAGTTCCAAGATTATGAAGGCTTAAGATGGGAATGGGGAAACCCATTCCCACATGGGTTTATAATACTTAACCTCCATTATCAGCTATGTTTCCAGCCCCTCTCTTTTCTAAGTCAATTTTGAGTTTTCACTTTCTTTCTGGCACATGACAATTCTTCCACTCCATGTTTTCTGAGATAAGCTGGATGTTATTTTTGTTTATTTGTTTACTTATAAATAGTGCAGATGCAACACATAAGCAAGGAGGTTTAGCTATTATTTCTTTTTGTTTGTTCTATGGCTGTATTGGAGTAGAAGCTCTCCATATCAACTTACCCTACACAGTGTTGGATGCACCCCCTACCCTGCTTACACATATATTCATTAGTATCCAAGCATTTCTTCCTGAACCCCAAGCATACTAAGTGATGCATATATTAATACTTTATAAGCTGTATGTGTGGATATCCTTAAAGTTTACCTTTGTCTAATTTACAAATTTGTTTCCCCTCATTATATTTAATGTTTAATATTTCCAAACAGGATTAAAAACAAAACTCAAATAAGTTATTCACTTCTGATAGCAAATTTGATATCATTGCTTCATAATTACAAATATCATCTGTTGACATCATTCTAGCATGGATAGCTCAGTGACGTTACCAAGGTTTAAACTTTATTATTGATTTTCCAATGGAAGAACTTACATGTTTTCCTACAATAGTCAGATTATCATAGAAGAAGTAAATTTTACTAATGTGTCAAAATTCTACGCATCAGATAATGTCTAGGAAATCACAGCTACCTGCTATGGTTTGAATGTTTGTGTCCCTCCCAAAAATTCATGTTGAAACCTAAGGCCTAATATGACAGTATAAAGAGGTGGGCGTTTAGGAGGTGATTAAGTCCTAAGGGTGGAGCCCTCATGAATGATATTACCACCTTTACAAAAGGACTCCAAGGCACTAGCAAGGCCTTTTGCCTTCTGCGTTCTGCCAAGTAAGGACGCAGTAACAGAACACCTCTTGGAAGCAGAGCAGCCTTCACCAGACACTGAACCTGTTGACGCCTTGATCTTGGACTTCCTCAGTTTCCAGAGCTGTGAGAAAATAAGGTTCTGTTTTTTACAAATTATCCAGTATCAGGTAGTTTGTAATAGCAGCACAATGGACTAAAACACCATCCAAAGAATGGGCAGATGAAATTCCACACTTGCTGAAAGGACTAGTTCCAGCTTCTAGGGTGAGAAAGACCCAACGGAAGCCTGTCTGGGACTAGTGTTTCACAGTGGGTAATAACACAATTATCTTTCTGGTTTTCCTTAAAACTAAATGCTCCCCTAACTAGCAGTCCTGAGATGGTTAAAAAACTGAAAGACGGCAGGACGCGGTGGCTCACGCCTGTAATCCCAGCACTCTGGGAGGCCGAGGCAGGCGGATCACAAGGTCAGGAGTTCAAGATCAGCCTGCCCAGAATGGTGAAACCCCAAAAATTAGCTGGGTGTGGTGGTGGGTGCTTGTAATCTCAGCTACTTGGGAGTCTGAAGCAGAGAATTGCTTGAACCCAGGAGGCAGAGGCTGCAGTGAACCGAGATTGTACCACTGCACTCCAGCCTGGAAAACAAAGTGAGACTTCATCTAAAAAAAAAAAAAAAGAATGGAAAGACTTAGCTTTGACTATATCTAAGAAAGTCAAAGAATTTCAGAGCCATAAGATTACTTAAATATTCCAGGTAATGGCACCCTGCCAGACAGATAATTTATAAAATAAGTGATACTACATTCCAACACTAATTTTATAATAGTCGTGGGGGGTCCTGCTATGCAATTCAATTCTGAGACCAATCAGAGCTAATGCCCATCCCCACAAAATAAGGGCTCAATCTTATATGACTGTTCCCACTTAAGATACAAGGTACAAGTCTTACATGTCCCTAAATCACCCACCCTTCAGCCCGCCGTGGCTACAAATTCAGAGTTTTCAGAATCCCTCTTCAGGTTAGACAAATGATACACTTTGGATACTTGTCCCCACCCAAATCTCAAGTTGAATTGTAATCCCCAGTGTTGGAGGTGGGGCCTGGTGGGAGATGATTGGCTCATGGGGGTGGATTTCTCTTGCAACTTTAGCACCATCCCCTTGGCGCTGTCCCTGTGATGGTGAATGCGTTCTCGTGAGAGCTGGTCATTTAGAAGTGTGTAGTACCTCCCCTCCCACGTCGCCTCTGCTCCTGCCATATGAGGTGGCTACTTCTCTTTTGTCTTTTCCATAATTGGAATCTTTCTGAGGCCTCCCCAGAAGCAGATGCTGTCAGGCTTCCTAAAGCCTGCAGAATTTTGAACTAATTCAACCTCTCTTCTTTACAAATTACCCAGTCTCAGGTACTTCTTTTTCGCACTGCAAGAATGGCCTAATACAATAATTCACTGGAATGATCCACAGAACTCACTGAAAGCACTATACTTACAACTTACAGTTTTGTAATAAAAGAGACAACTCAAGAATAGCTAAATAGAAAAGACAGGATGAGACTCGGAGGGTCCCAAGCATAGGAGTTTCTGTGGAATGCACCCCCTTCCCAGTATATCCATATGTTCACCAACCAGGGAGCTCTCCAAGCCTCACTGGAGTTTTTGTGTGGGATTCATTACATAGGCATGATCAATTACATCACTGATCATGTGATTTAACTAAGTCTTCATCTCCTTCCTCCATCAGGGGATGAGGCTGAAAGTTCCAACTCTCTAATGAAGTGTATTGCAAGAACAGAATAAATGAGCTAAACTGGGACACAATCGGGAAACTAAGGGCTCACCCCAAGTCACCTCATCAGCATCAACTCACGTATCCTCTGAAGAGCCTTTTGATGGTTCACATCAAGTCAACTTGATTGAATTGAAAGATACAAAGTGTTGATCCTGAGCGTGTCTTGGAGGGTGTTGCCTAAAGGGATTAATATTTGAGTCAGTAAACTGGGAAAGGCAGACCCACCCTTAATCTGGGTGGGCACAATCTAATCAGCTGCCAGCGAGGCCAGAATATAAGCTGGAAGAAACATGTGAAAATAGAGACTAGCCTAGCCTCCCAGCCTACATCTTTCTCCCATGCTAGATGCTTCCTGCCCTCGAACATCAGACTCCAAGTTCTTCAATTGGAACTTGGACTGGCTCTCTTTGCTCCTCAGCCTGCAGGGGGCCTATTGTGGGATCCTGTGATCATGTGAGCTAATGCTTAATAAACTCATATATATATACCTATTTCATTAATTCTGTCCCGTTAGAGAACCCTGATTATGAATAACACTCAGGGAATTCCAGGGGTTTTTGAAGCTGTGTATCAGGAACTGGGGGAAAACATCAGAGATATTTTTTAGTATACCATGGACACTTAATAAAATGCTGTCATAGGCTCTAAGAACAGTCTTTTTTTCGGGGAAGAGCAATTACAATAACAGAGATAGGAAAGACATAAACATTCAGTATTACTACGGCACGTGAAATGGGTGCACATCAGTGTAGCAAAAGATAGATGAAAGTAGGAAATTATATAAGAGTAATTATCAAAAAGGAAAAATCACATTATACATATTTCACATACGGTCTTGCTCGTGGGCAAATAGATCTAAGTGATTGTTATCCCAACGTATTAACAACAGATCTGGATTGGTAGTAGAAATCTCATTGGAATAATTTATCTCATCGGGAATAGTTAGTTTATACAGCCTCGAAGAAAATGATTTAATTTTAAGATGGAATGAGTTTAGCTTCTCTGAATTTTTTTTCTAGCAAGAACAGCTGTTCATATATATTTGCCTATTCCCCAAATTCCCCTTGCCAGTCCCCCAGAGAAATTGTCTCAGTGAATTCAATAAGAATGATATTATGGAGAAACTCACTGATCCTCATTTTATTATTTGCAAAGTTACAGTTAGGAAACGTCAATATTTTACTATCAGGAGCCATATGATCCTACCCTGGGTAGAAAGAATGATATGGAATGGGAAAACGATCATATGCAGAGCCACAAGGCCAGGGCCATGTTCCTGGACCTGACATTAATGTAATGTGTGATTTTATGGCAACCACTTAACCTGCATGAGCTCATCTGCCAAATAAACACATTAGGCTTAGACTTGCTTGGTTAAAGATGGAATAATTCAGGATTCTATTCCTATTGACTTCAGACTATAGGATAATAATCTGATCTATAATACACTTACACATACACGAGTCACCCAAACTCTCTTTACACAAATAGGCAGTACTTCAGACCCTAAGAGGAACTGAAAATACGGATCCTGAAAGAACCTCAAAGGCGGATATCCTTATTTTTATTGATTAGCATAAAACCACTTTAATAAATAATAATATAAAACATAACTTTGCTAATGGATCAGATTTCACCCCTCATTGGCTTACTTTTTACTCAGGCCATGACTATGACAATCAGGTTTTTGGCATCCTACTGCAGCTCTGCAGATACTTTTCTACACCAAGCCCCCCCGATGCTGTAGCAGGGGAACCATGCAGAAGTTCACTAAACTCAGGCATGCACGAGGGAAGTGATGGAGAGTTAATGGCCCATCGAGTAATCCTGAGCAATGGGAAAGGAATCAGATGGAAAGCTGCCCCTCCCTTCTCTCCCTTAGAAGCACAGGTTTGAGGCTCATTCTGTACAGCTTTTCAGGCAGTCTTGGTAGGTGTGAGTCTTAGCTGCCCTCAACAATGATCAGATGAATGATGCATACTGTTGGCTTTTCCTTGTCCTCATTTCAACCTCCTATTTCCCTGTAATCACTTCCCAAACAAACCATCTGCACACAAGCTAATGGCTCAGGCTCTGCTTTTGGCAAGGAGCATACCAAGGCTAGGACAACCAGTAGTAGAAATATCCTAGAAAGCAGACTTTAAGAGGAGATTCTGGAACTCGATTACTCACTATCTGTATGGCAATGAGGATGCCATTTCTGGCTGTAAGCCAGGTGGTAACATTAATCTTGACATTCAATAGCATTGCAATACTAGGACTCTCACCAGTGGCATATTAGGGTAAGTTGTAGGTGGAACGTAACCCTGACTGGTCTTGAGCAATGTAGAATCTATGGCACCTATCGATTGGCTGTATTTTGTTCGCTGCTTTAGAAATCTTGTAAAAATAAAATAACAGTTCCTCATCTAATCATCATCAACCTCAGACATGCTGTGCAAGCCAGAAGCCTCCACTTTTCAAAAGGGATTTATCTCCTGCAGCTGGGGAGCAGGTTGTGCTATAAAGCAGATATTAAATTTAATTATGTGGGTAGCAAAGCTAATAAGGAGACTAAATGCCTCCATGGGGTTTCTGTATACAAGTTCTGGGAGAAGAAAGAGCACCTGGCACCTGGATGGAAACCTTTAGGATGGTGAGCCTGAGAATCTTGGATTCTTAGATTCCACCGAAACCTCTTTGCTAGAAGAGAGCTGCATATCCATGCCTGGAATCCGAGGTAGGTGCTGGTCAAGATGAAGACACTCATCCTCCTCAAGTCTAGTTTCGGCTCTAATCATGACTTCTAGCTTAATTCATACGGTCAGGTTGTAACATAGGCCAAATGGAAAGATACCATCCCTGTTCTGCAAGGAAATATCAAAACCCTAAAATTATTGCAAAATATGGATATTATGTTTCACTAAGTAATAGGGAGTGGAGCTTGAGATCGAACAGAGAATTGTGGAATATAAGGATGAATGGATAAAAATGTCTTCACATGGAAACCTGCTCATGTGGCTTCTGAGTTCAAATTCTGCAAAAACACATTGGGAGCTGAGTATGCTGCAGTGACAGGATGTCTCCTTGAAACTTGAATACACCAGCAGTGGGCAGTAAATTAGGCAGGGATGCTGCAATCACTTTGTCTTAGTATATAGATCGAGGGGCTCAGGAGATAGGCATGTTTAAATTGAGTTTTTATGTAAGGCAAGGGAACACACCAACTGATTAGGTTCCCTGGAAGGACCTAAGGTATGTGTCACTAAGAAAATAAGGAACATAGTGAAAGTATATGTGCAAGTTGGCGATGGTTGTTCTTCATAGGTTGAAGTTGACAATAGGAGATCCTGTCATATAACTGGGCTCCCGAATATTGTGAAGGCTTCTGAAATGGTGAAGGCCAGGTGGCACTGAACTCACAGAATTAAAGTCCGTACCATAAATGAGATGGGCAGAGGGGCCTAAGTAGCAAGCAGGTTGCCTTGATCCTTAAGAATCTGCGGCAGTGACTGATAGTCCACGGTGTTCCTAGGTGCAAAATAGATAAACAGCCAATATCTTAGACTTACTTAATTTTAAAATTCCAAACAATGGCAAACAAAAGACTGAAATCAGCTGCTGTAATGGAAAATGGCAAATCTTTACCCAATTTTCAGATCTAAACCAATTCATGGTAATAAATTTTTACCATGTGTGGCAGCGTGGCTGTCAATGCACTTAAAGCTGTGACTCCCACCTGGTCACCACCACTTATACTGGTGATGAAAGAAATGGCAAATACTTTGGATGCCACAGTGAAAGTCATATGTGCCACAGGATGAGAAGAAAACCACATAAAATTCCAGAGTCTGCAATACCAGTGGGTTTTAGGGATTAAATTGTCTGGAAGACATTTTGAGAAATCTCTTCTAAAGTAAAGAACCAGTGTTTTTCCTTGTTATCTTATAACCATGAAGAAAGAGGCACAAGAGCTTCTGGAGATCTTGGGATTCTTTTATGCTTTTTATGGAAGTACACTATAAAGAAAAGCCACACATCGTTAGTGAAAAATGGTTCCTGGTGTACTGCTAGGTTCAATGAAGCACTTAGTATTTCATCATGGGGCATTAATTAAGTATGTGAGAACTCCTCATTATGAATTGGGTATTTTCCCATACACCGAGTCAAGAACTGCAGGAATCTACTACCCAGTGGAAATAGCACAATCAGAATCAGGCCAGAGCAGACCCCAAAAATAAACAAACAATAAAACACAGGAACTGATGGTTTAGATTCCCACGGCACTTCCTTTTAAAGAATGATGCTTCTTGCTTAATCCACTTTTTTTTTTTTTTTTTTTTTTTTT
>NW_016814400.1:162500-166941 GCF_001698545.2 Rhinopithecus bieti | reverse complement strand
TTTACCTCTCTTTTTTTTTTTTTTTTTTTTTTTTTTTTTTGAGAGAGTCTTGCCCTGTCATCCAGGCTGGAGTACAGTGGTATGGTCTTGGATCACTGCAACCTCTGCCTCCCAGGTTCAAACGATTCTTGTGCCTCAGCCTCCTGAGTAGCTGGGATTACAGGCATCTGCCACCATGTCCAGCTCATTTTTGTATTTTTAATAGGGACAGGGTTTCACCATGTTGGCCAGGCTGGTCTTGATCTCCTGGCATCAAGTGATCCACCCACCTCGGCCTCCCAAAGTGCTGGGATTACAGGCCTGAGCCACCCCCAACCCCGGCCACTTAATTTACATTTAGTCCCTCACCTGAAAATTTTGACTAAAAGGAAAACCCCAGGCTTGTTTTGAAGAAAAGCCAGCTAGTTATAAGCATTCTTGCCAAAAAAGGAATACTGCTACATGCCGTCTCACTTGGGGTAGACTTAAAGGATGTCTACAAAAGGAAATTCTCCCAGTGAACAAAGCTGCAAGAAATGTATTTGGTCTTTCAATTTGAATGGAGAGATAAATAACTGAGGTGCATATATATATAAACTCTGGGCAGCATAAGTGTCTTGACTGATTGATCATAAGATTAGAAGGAACAAAATTGAAAAGCAGAAACAAAAACTTAGGGCAGTCATATGGATGGACCTATGGGAGTAGATCTTAAGCCCACTCTCTTATCACATCCTCCAGAAAAATTTTCTAAAGAGCAAGCATTCAACACCCATATATGACTTGCCAGCTACTACAATGCTAGAAGAGTGAGCCAATTAACTGAGGAATCATGAAGCCATGCATGTGCCCGATAGCCTGTGCAACCTCTGGCCAATCATGATTTTGCTACAGCCACAGCTGAATGACAAACCTGCGAACAGAGAATGAGGCTAAGTCCTCTAAATGACAACATCCATTAGAGAGAAGCAGCAATCTCTTGATGGTGAGTCGATCATCATGGAACCCTACTACCCTGCAAGGTATCCTTATCAGACTGATAGCAGCTCCAGTTTCCTTACCATCCATAGACCTACAAAATTCCTGATTACCAGCATGCTGCCTTCACAACAATATCTTACACAAGAGGATCCATTATCAAAAGAGTGTCTTACTAGTCTTGACACAGTACTCATTGGTCCTGCCATGTAAGACATCACTTATAAGCAGCCACTTAAGAATAGTGAAATTGCCAATTACAGTCTTAATTTAGGGGTCTTCTTGGGAACTCAGCTTGGGTTTGGTGCTCCAGGATGGGATATCCATGTTGAGCCCACAACTGACACATGATGCTGATTGCTAGGTGATGTCAATTGCTACAGTATATGAGTCGTGGGATCAAGTGATGCTGCCCATGAGCCTTTCTTGCCATTATTTTAAATAAATCCAGTTGCAGAACCTGTATTTCCCATCTCTGAACATGTAGGTTCTGACAAGCTAGATATCCTGGTTTCTAGGGGAATCACTTCCACTAGGGCATGGAGCATGGCTCTCAACGCACTTAAAGCTGTGACTACCACCTAGTCACCATCACTTATACTGGTAGATCAACAGGCAAGGAACAGTTACTAAACTGTTAAAGGTAATTGCTGCATAATGGAGACAGGAAAGAGTACATCTGGAACCCAAGAGATCCACTGAGGCAGCATTGGGCACTCTGTGTCCAGTGATAACTGTATATAGGCAATAATAGCAATTCCAACAGCCAAAAATGTGCAGCAAATCATGGTTGAGTCCCTTAGGAATTAAGGTCTGGGTTGTTCTACTAGGTAAGCAACGTAAACCAGGTGAAACTGAGTGAGGTGGGGGATGTCAGGTGGTGGAGGAGAGACATGATTCCTGTAAATTACTATCAGGACCAGTTTCAGCTCAAGTGACTGCAGCTTGTTCCATAAACTCTAAGCCTTTTGTAGAGACTGTAGCTCGCTAGCATTTGAAAAATTACTGGGAGATTTGACTTAGTAAAGACACAAGAATATCTGAACTATGTAAGTGTCACACCAAGTGTCAGGTTCCAGCCCATGCTGAGGTCTGAGGGGAGTGGGTGGATGGGTGGCAGATAGCTGAAAGAACACTTGGGGGCTGTAGGCAGATGAAGTATGGTTTTTTCAGCAGCTCTCTCACACTGTCTACCTTTGTCTTGGCTGCCCGCTCCTGCTCTGCGGCTCCTGCCACTCCCACACTTACAGCCACACTCCCTGGCATGCTTGCTGGTTTCTGGCTCCCTCCTGTCTGACTGCAAGAGGGCCAGGTCTCCCTTACAGGGCCAGCAGTTTCACTCTCTCTCTCTCTCTGGGCACAGGCCACATGTACAGTGTCAGCAGGGCAGTTATACCTTTTATAGACAATGGTGGCTCAGAGCCGAGTGTGAACTTACACAAACAGGTTATATAACAAGCAGAGTTATGCACCTGCACTCCAAACTCACTGAGTCACGCTGGCCCAGATATCTGCCTCGGCCTATTCTTGACCAAAGCAGATCCATTTTCCTTACTGTAAGTTATGGAGCCCATCTTTTATTCACGTCCCTGTTGTAGAAACCAGTTTAATGGAGGTGTAACCTGGCCTTAGCTGCATTGTCTTCCTGTGCTGAAGCCAGGGTGGGAAATGTCCTTGGAAACCTACTGAGCACTCACACAGGAAATTTTGGAGTCCTGTTGATGTTAGTGCCCCATGGGGATTCTTGACAGTAGAGGACAGGAGGCAGTAAACGGATGCACCCTACTCAGTTCTGTTGTGCCAGACCCCGTATTGACTCCAGTAGGAAGGAACTGTGTTGGAGAGGGCGAGGAAGAGACCCCCAGAGCCAGTGAACAAGACACAGGATTTATCGAGGATTTACATATGGGGCAGGTCCTGGAGCAGCCAGCTAGATTATATAATGGCTGTTGTTTGTAAAACTCATATAGTTTATACAGCATCTTCATTTAGCAGCCCCCACCTGGCAACCTCCATTTAACCCCAAAGGTCCTTGGTTCCTTGCACATCCTGTGAATGGGCCAGGGATTCAGCTGTGCTTTACAGATAAGGAGAAAATCTCTGTCCTTAGCCTGAAACTATAAACACACATTCTTCTTAGACCATAGGGTCATTCTCCGGGTATGCTTAAGTTATTGCTTAATTTGATGCCTAGTTGTCCATACAGCATAACAATTTAGGTAACATACCTTTTGTTTTAAAATGCAGGTTTTATTATTTTTCAAGTATGATGAAGCCAACAGATTAAGAGGGACTTCCACTGCGAAGATAGTGCATTACTCCACAGTTCCCACACCATGCAGGGCCACATGGGAAAGTACCAGGATACTAGGTATCAGAAAGTGGGAGTGGGCCATGGGCAAGGGCTTTTATTGTGTGTGTGTGTGTGTTTTTTTTTTTTTTTTTTTTTTCAGGAAAGAATGGACCAAGTAGGATAAGCAGGGCAGAATAGGTTAGGGTTGGCTGGTTGGAATAATTTTGGCAGGCTCCTCTGTGTGGGGGTCGACTGTAACAACGTACTACCTGGCCCTAGGGGTATTAGAGCAGGAGAATAATGGTGTGGAGTATAAGAACCATTAAATGAGGCAGTCATCAGGTGTGGGTGCTGGATCGGTTTGTTGGCATACGAAAAGCAGGGTCCCAGGAGACCTCTTACCAGCTATCTCTGGGAATGGGCTAACTTTGAGAGGGGCAGTCCCTCTAGGGTCAGCAAAGGCCCAGATATCAAAGCATCAGAAATACAAAAATAAAAAGGCATGGTTAATACACCCTTGTATTTGCTTTTCTTCCTCTTTTGCTTTACTTTTTTCAGGTTTGACTCCTTTTCCCTGAAATTGCTTTACGAATAAATTACCTTTACACTGACTCTAGTCTCATGCCTTGCTTTCATAGGCTTTCACAGGGGATAGTCTCTGTTTCACAGAGAAAGGGGTGGGTGGTGGGAGAATGCCAGGTAAGAAAAAGTTCTTTCTAAGTCACTGATTCACCTTTAGATTTCATTTCAACGTCACAGATTTTGACTCTGTGCATATTTAACAGATTCAGTGGCCATGACCTTACAGTGTGAATGTTGCATTTCTAAAGAGAAGTGATTTGTGAAGGTAAAAATGCTGCATTAATAGAAAAGCAAGTCCAGCTGAGAAGATGGTTCTAAAGAACAAAAGTTGTGTTTTTGTTTGTTTGTTTTTATGGATGTGAGCCACAGGAGAAACCTCTCCTTGATTACTAGTAAAGTTAAATTTAAAAGCATGTATTTTGCTTCACATGGAAAATGGGATCTAAATCATGTATAGGGTATTATTAAAGATAAGAAGACTCAAGCCTGTAATCCCAGCACTTTGGGAGGCCGAGACGGGCGGATCACGAGGTCAGGAGATCGAGACCATCCTGGCTAACCCGGTGAAACCCCGTCTCTACTAAAAAATACAAAAAACTAGCCGGGCGA
>NW_016814400.1:147686-159715 GCF_001698545.2 Rhinopithecus bieti | reverse complement strand
ACACACACACACACACATGCTTGTTTTGAATTGAGGATGAATGAGATTGTATGCAAGGAGATAAGAGAGACCATACCTCCAGTTGTTGACTGTATCTAAGGTGATGTGCTTGAAAGTAATAAGAAGAAAGGTCTATGACAGAGCTGAAGAAGCAGATGGATGGATGCAACAAAATACCAGATGTTACCTCGATGTTATTCTATAAGTCATTAATGTGCATTTGTCTACAAATAAAATTCTTAAATATTTGTAGCATATCATGGATTAAAATGTCAGCTCCTGTTGAATAATAACTAGAGTCATCCATGCTTAAATGAGTTAAACCACCACCATGCAATTATGTTCCAGTTTCACTGAACTTGGTCCAGACCCTGTTGAATTATGCCCATGTGTAAGACATTGTTTAGTTCACGCAATTGTTTAAACAAAGCCTGAAAAGTGAGGTTGTCCTCTGAAATAAGTCATACATTTTTAAAAGGGATCTGAATCTACTTTGGATACAAATGTATTGCTACACAATAATTTAATCATAGGTTTAAGTAGCATTTTGGGAAACGTAAGAGGGGAGGCAATCAAATCAGATATGAAACCCTATTAGAATACACTCCTTGAATTTCAAAAAATCATGTAGAGTAGTTTCTGGTATATATGGTGTTTAGCATGAATGAATAAATCAAGGACAGCGTAATCTTGCCAGACAAACATGGACTTCCACCAAGTGACCAGTGTCCTAGTGAATGATATCCATCTGATTTGGCAAAATGGACTCAGATAAACCATTCATAATGACTTTCTTTCCCAAGCTCCCTAACTATTTCATTATCAGTTTCTATGGAGATTATTTCCTACATATTAGTGATGCTTTTCTCATCACTTTTGCTGCTTGTCTGGTTTGTTTTGTCTCACTTTATCTAAAAGGTTGTATAAAACCTACAGTCTTCAGCCTTTTCAGTCTGGCTTCTTTTACTTAAAATAATGCATTTTAGGTCCATTCGTTTTGTTGCATCTAACAATAGTTTATTCCCTTTTTATTTATAGCTCAGTATCATTCAATTGTAAGATCTACCACTGTTTGTTTTATCCATTTCTAAGTTGAATGATATATTGACCATTTCCACTTTGTGGCAATTATGGATAACATTCATCTAACCATTCATATATCAGTTTTTGTGTGAACATTGGTTTTCACTGCATTTGGATAAATACCTAGAAATGTGTGCAATTGCAGCATCATATATTAAGAGTGCATTAACTTTAGAAAAAAATGACAGAACATTTTCCAAAGTGGCTGCAATAAATTTTGTTCTCACCACATCTATGTAAGTTTTAGTTGCTCCGCATCCTTGGCAAAACTTTTTATTATCAATTTTTTTATTCTAGCATTCTAGTACATGCATAGCAGTATCCCATTTTGTCTTTAGTTTGCATTTCTACAATAAAAAAAATTGTTGAACACCTATTACATGCTTGTTTACCATCCCTATCTCTCTGATGAAGTGTCTGTTCAAGTATTTTTTCCATTTGTTATTGAGTTGTTTGTTTTCTTATTACTGAGTTGTGAGAGTTCTTTATATATTACGAATACAAGTTATTGATCAGATATGTGACTTGTAAATATTTTTGCTCAGTATGTGCTTTTCTTCTCATTCTCTTTAGAGTGTTTCCGAAGAACATAAATTTGTAATGTTGATGAAAATCAACTTACCAAAATTTTAACAGATCATGTTTTAGTGTCATATGTAAGAGATTTTGTACAATGCAAGATCACAGAGGTACTCTCTAATATTTCCTTCTAGACATTTTGTAGTTTTACATTTTACAATTAGGTCTATGATCCAATCTTGAGTTAATATTTATACAGGTTGTGAAGTTTATGCTACATTTCTTTTTTCTTTGCATATGTGTATCAAAATTTTCAGCACCATCTGTTGCAAAACATATTGTTTGTACATTATATTGTCATTGCAACATTGTTGAGAATCAATTGAGCATGTATGGTTGGGTCTATTTCCTGTTTTATTGCTATCTGACATTTTTGGTTCTATTGTAAATGGTTTTCAATTTCTTCTGTATTTCAATTTTTCATTGCTCACATATAGAAAACTGATTATTGTAGATTAGCCTTATATGTTGTGATCTTGCTAAATCTTTTGTTAGAATATGTTTTAAATATTCTTTTAAATTACCTATCCAGAAAATTATGTTTTCTGCAATTACAGTTTTATTTCTTCATTTCCAATCTGTGTAATTTTTATGTCTTTTTTTTATTACATTATCTAAGAACATCAGTATAATAGTAAATTGTCATGGGGTGAGTGAACATGTATGCTTTGTTTTCATTCTTAGGTAAAACATTCGATCTTTTGCCATAAAGAATGACATTAGTTGTAGGCTTTTCATAGATTGCTTCTACCAGGTAAGGTCACTTCTCTTCCTGTTTTGCTGAGGCTTTTTATTATGAATGGGTGTTAAATATTGTGCATGGAATCTCAATTGTTAAATGTATGAACATCATGTTGTTCATATAATTTCCTTATCAGTATTTCAATTACTGTATGATCTGTAGTGATGTCTTTATTTTCTGTTTCAGAAGTTTAGAATGTTTGTCTTATGTTGGATTTTCTTCATATGAAGAAATATCAAAACTTGACACCAAGTTTTGACTGTAGGCTTATCCTTTTTGTCTTTTCAAAGAACAAACTTTTAATTTTTTTATTTTTCTGTTGTCGGTCTTCCTGGTTTCTGCTCTAGCCTTCATTAATTTTTCCCCTCTACTTTCATTGGGTTAAATTTACTAGCAATTTTTAATTTTGTTAAGGTAATGCTTATATATGTGATTTAAGTCTTCTCTAATATAAGCACTTATTGCTATAAATTTCTTTGTAAACACTGCATTAACCGCATGGCAGATATGCTGTGTTTTCATTCCACTCACTTTTTTTTCCTTAATTTCCATTGTGATTGTCTTTTTGATCTATGAGCTTAAAAAAAAAGTTTTGTTTAATTTCCAAATATTTGAGAATGTTTCCAAATATCTTTCTGCTGTTTGTTTCTATTTCAATTATGTTCTGGTAAGAAAATACACTTAGCATGAGATGAATTCTTTTATTTTGACAGTCTTATTTTGGACCAGAATATAGTATGCTTTACTCTATAGTCCATAGGCACTTGAAAAGAAGGAGTATTCTGCTATTGTTAGGTAGAGTGTCCTGTAGAGGTCAAACTGGTTGTTATTGTTTGAGTCTTGTACATCTTTACTAATTGCCTGTTTTCTTTGATTGAATACTTAAGGAAGATTGTTAACGGCTGCAAATACTGTTGTGGATTTGACTATTCTTTTAATTCTAAAAATTTTTAAAGTCTCTTGAAGCTCCATTGTTAGATGCATACACATTAATGAGCTTTCCTTTTCTATGGCTATTTGAATTTTTATTATTATGCCATGTTTCTATTTATCCTTGATAGTGTTTCTTGTTCGAGGTCTAATTTATCCGATATTAATATACTCAACATTTCAACACTCTTTCGATTCATGTTTGCATGGTTTTACCTTTTCTGTTCTTTTACAGTTTTTACATTTCTATATGTATATTTCACATGTGCATGTATACGTATATACATATATGTTTTCTTTTAGACTGTATATAGTTTTTTTCATGCAACATCATAATCCAGGCCATTTAAATAAGGTAATTATTGATATCATTAAAATAAAATATAATATCTTGTTAAGCATTTTCTATTTGTTTCATCACATCCTTAGTTCTTTTCTTTCTTTCTTTTTTCTTGCTTTTTTTTATTAATTTTTTTTTTTTTTTTGGAGATTCTAGTTTATCTCCAATGCTGGCTTATTTAATTTAAATATTACAAAAAATTTCTAGTGGCTTAGCCTGAGTCTACATATGCATTTTTAATTAATTACAGTCTATCTTATAACAATATTATGTTACTTTATTTATATTGTATAGATCTTACAATGAAGGATTCTCTTCTATCTTTAGTGCTATTTTTGTCTTTCATTTTATTTCTACATATGTCCAAATGGCATTGATACTACTTTTGTTTAATAGAAGAAGTCAGTTAGATTTACATTATCTAAAAGTAAGAAGAAAAATGAACTTTATATATATCCTTTCCTTGTCTCTTTATCATTTTGTGTAGATCCAAAATTTTGACTGCTGTCCTATCTTCTGCCTGAAGAACTTCCATTAATATTTTCCTTAAACCAGTTACATTGGTAATAAGTTTCAATTATTTTAGTCTGAAAAGATCTTTATATCTTTATTTTGAAAATAATTTCACTGGATATAGAATTCCAGGTTGACAGTCATTTTCTTTCTACAAAGATATCACTCCATTGTATTCTCTGTCTAGTTTTTCAAAAAAATTGCTTAAATTCTTATCTTTATTACTTTTATGTGAGTTTTTTCCTTTATTAATCTTTGATTTCCAACAATTTGAAACTCTCTCTCCTTCTCTTTTCCTCCTCTTCCCTTTTTCTCCCTCCCTTCTTTCTTCCATGTTTCGTTCTGTTTTGTTACTTGATTTATGTTGCTTATCATTCTCTGAGCTCTTTGGACATGGAATTTGGTATTTTAATTTAATTTTTGAAAATACTCACCATTATCTCTTCAAAACCTATTCTGTGACATACTTTCTCTTTCCCCCTTCAGCGATTCTTTATACACACACATTGGATCATTTGATATTGTCTGACATCTCTTGAAATCTGTTTGGTTCTTGCGTTTTTTACTGTTTTTCTTTGTGTTTCAATGTGTGTAATTTTTATTGATCTATCTTGAAGTTTATTAATCATTTTCTCAGCTGTGTTGAATCTACTGTTTAGCCCACTGAAAACATTATTGTTATTTCTTTACCGAATTTTCATTATTGTCTTGCTCTTAGGTTTTATCAATCTGCTGACTTCTCCAGCTGAACAGGCATGTTTTCTACCTTCCTTGCCAGAGACTTTAGCATATTAAATTTCTTCTCTGGTGTTTCCAACAACTGCGTTATCTCTGAATTTGATTCTTTTGATTGCTTTGTCTCTTGACAGAGTATTTTTTTTCTTGCTTCTTTAGCCATCTTATAATATTTCATTGAAAGCTGGCATATTATATAAGACAATGAGATTGATGTAATTAGCATTGATTCCCTGAAATGAACAATGAACATACATCTGTCTTTTCTTTCTCTCTTTCTCTTCCTTCCTTCCTTTCTTTCTTTCTTTCTTTCTTTCTTTCTTTCTTTCTTTCTTTCTTTCTTTCTTTCTTTCTCTCTCTCTCTCTTGTTTGTTCTCTTTCTTTCTTTGCTATGCTTTTAGTATAAGAAGGTGAATGTATCAGGAATTTAACTAAATTTAGTTTTCTTGTTACTGTTGTAAGGCTCAGTGAACCTCAGTCTTAGATTCTTTTAGTATTACATTCTATGCCAGGTAGGGCTGTATGCTGAAATGTTTTTCTCACTGTTCTCTCTCTGCCTTGTATCTGTGTCTCAGATAAAGTCTCTTTTTACATTCTTGAATCTCTTCCAGCAGTATTTGTTACTCCATGTTGCTAGCCTGTGAAAAGGAGAGAAGGAACATTCTCTCCTTTGGTTTTAACCACGTCTTCTCCAGGGCCTTCTCAGTGATTTTGCATTGTCTCCAGAACTAAGGGATCTCTGACTGTCTAGGCCTAGGACATATTCCTGCCCCTTTCCTAGGGACAGGGACCTCTTTTCCTACAGGTAAAGGGTTTTTGTCTCTCTTTCTTGTCTTTTTCTCTGTCCCTACCTGCACACATATGCCTCCACATGCTTTACATGTGGTCTCAAGGAGACAAAATTTTTGCCGTTTCTCATGCAGTTTAGGTCTTTTATATGGGTGATGAAGTAGGAAATCTGGGTGAGACTTGATGCCTTTCCTACAGTGAGTAATGTTCCCCTCCTTCCAACAAAGGAGGCTTTGTTGAGACTTTCACTTGCTGCTAATGTTGCTTACGAGCACAGTGAGATCTGTGGAGAACTTGCTAGGGGCTGTGGATTCCTTTGGAGCAGCAGCCCTAGAGATTTTATTCGCTCACACTATCCCACACATAGCCTTTCGTAATTTGTTAGAAAGATTAGTTGAGTCTTTCTGCCGACTTACGTTTTGCATAGCATCATCCTCAGGTAAGCAAGGATTTAACCCTCGCTCTCCTTAGGGATGCCTATCTTTCATTAGATATTTTAAGTTAGTTTTTGTCCAGTGATCTCAACTCTCTAATGAATTCAAGAAAAGTTGTGATTTTTCAAATTATTGCTTTTTTTTTTTTTTTTTTTTGAAGCGGTTCTTGCTGTGTTGCCCTGGCTGGAGTACATGGCGTGATCATAGTTTACTGCAGCCTTGAACTCCTGGGTTCAAGAGATCTTCCCATCTCAGCCTCCAGAGTAGCTGGGACTACAAGTGTGCAGTACCATTCCTGGCTATTTTATTTATTTATTTTGGAGATGGAGTCTTGCTATGTTGAACTCCTGGACTCAAACAATACTCCTGCCTCAGCCCCTCAAGTAGCTGGGATTAAAGGCATGAGTCACCATACTCTGCTGATTCTTTCTGTTATAATTCTGGGAGCAAAGTGTTCCAGCTTTCTATATCCTAAGCAGAAGTTCAAAGTTCCCAAAATGTTTTATCAATACAAAAGATAAAATAATACATTCTTTGACTTTTTAAAAAAGAACGTATGGCAGAGAACAAATTAAATGATCTCAGACAGGCTTATAGCAAATATCAACTATAAATGACTGATTATAAGTAAAATGGGAATTCAGAAGTGAGCAATCAGGGAAATGATGGGAAGGATTACTTTTCTATTATGCTTTAAGTTCTGGGATACATATGCAGAACGTGTAGATTTGTTACATAGGTACACATATGCCATGGTGGTTTGCTGCACCCATCAACCTGTCATCTACATTAGGTATTTCTCCTAATAGTATCCCTTTCCTAGCCCCCATTCCCCAATAGGCCCTGGTGTGTGATGTTCCCCTCCCTGTGTCCATGTGTTCTCATTCTTCAACTCCCACTTATGAGTGAGAACGTGCAGTGTTTGGTTTTCTGTTCCTGTGTTATTTTGCTGGTTTCCAGCTTCATCCATGTCCCTGCAAAGGACATGAACTGATACTTTTTTATGGCTGCATGGTATTCTATGGCATATATGTGCCACATTTTCTTTATCGAGTCTTATCGTTGGTGGGCATTTGGGTTGGTTCCAAGTATTTCCTGTTGTGAATAGTGCTGGAATAAACATATATGTGCATGTGTCTTGATAGCAGAATGATTTATAATCCTTTGGGTACATACCCAGTAATGGGATTGCTGGGTCAAATGGTATTTCTGGTTCTAGATCCTTAAGGAATCTCCACACTGTCTTCCACAATGGTTGAACTAATTTACACTCCCACCAACAGTGTAAAACGTTCCTTTTCTCTACATCCTCTCCAGCATCTGTTTTTTCCTGACTTTTAGTGATCACCATTCTAACTGGCATGAGATGGTATCTCATTGTGGTTTTGATTTGCATTTCTCTAATGACCAGTGATGATGAGCTGTTTTTCATATGTTTCTTGGCCGCATAAATGTCTTCTTTTGAGAGGAAGAATTACTTTTTAAGAGAAAGCTACTCACCATTTGGGTAGGATCTGAGGATTTACATAATTTCAATATATGAACAGCTTATATTCATCTCATCAAGAACAGATATAGTCTGAGAAAAAAAAGAAAAACAGAACAGTCAGTAGTCTGCAGTTTAACTGTTAGATTCAGTATCTTTGCCCATGTATAGCCAAAAATAGCTAGTAACATTTTGTTAATTAGGCCACACATGTTTTCCCTTTCCTGTCATTCAAAATAAAAGCAATAGCGAAAGAATAAATAGAAAGCTAAATAAGATTGAAAAAAGAGACGGTTATACTCACAAATGTTACTTAATTAAGGCTGTGGCAGACACCAAGCTATAATAGTAAATGTAATTTTAGAAAGAGAATCCAAGTAGAAAAAACATTACTGCTGTTATTTAGTTCCAGAAATGATGGTGAAAATTTCTAAAAATTCCAATAATAGACATAAGAGAATAACAATTGCTATGGTAAGTAATTTTGTTAAAATTCCACAGTCTGAAATCTAGGTCTTTGTTAAAGGTTTCCAAAACTCTAAATCAAGAATGGATTATAATTCAACTTTGTTGAAAGCTTTTAAAGTCTTAAATTCCAGTCTTTAGGACTGAACAGATTTCAAAGCCCTAAGTTAAGAATGAACTATAATTCATCATTGAATTCCAGTAGCCAAGTATTTGAAAGGGAGAGAAAGAAAGCTAAATAGCTTTCTATTTCTGTAAGGAGTCAGTTATCAGAAATTCCATATTGGTAAAATCTTCATTTCACTATAGGTCAATACAGAAGAAAGAAAACATTTTTCTACAAAGGTCTATGTTGCTGTCAGATGGCAGCACATTAAATTGTTTGAAAAATCCACGTCCTGGCATGTGAGTATTTTTCAAAGCTAACTATTCATAAAATGTTGACATATCATTACTGTAACTGTCAACAGACACGGATACTGGTATGATCACATGAAATTCTATTCTCGAGGAGACCAGAAATCACAAGACTACACTGAGAATTTTCAGAATGCTACTACCCAAAACAAGGAAATGGCCAGTTTTATCTCAGTGAATAACAATATAATGAGAAGAAACAACTTCAAGAAATATCAAATTATATTGCCAAGCAATATAATTAATAGAACTCTGTAGTGACTCCTGATACTATTTGAATCACTCTAACTTCATGGTTAGTTGAAGATTCTTATTTTGAAGTTGTTTCGTATAATCATATTGAATTGATTTTCCTATCCCAGCATCACTGATGGATGTTATATTAATAGCAGTAGATTCTATTCACCCAATTATTCTGATATGTTTTTTAATCTAAGGGAAGATATCCACCAGTCTATCTCCATTTAATTAATGGCTTCAAAGTATAAAATAAATGGCATTGTCCAAAACAACTCATATTTTTGTAAGTAAAATACACAATCTTTGCAATATGTCCCATTACACTAACTTTATAAATTTTTTCTATACTTTTAATACAAGGTTGACAAATATTGTTAAATGCTAAATCTTAAAGTTAGAAGGTGGCTTCAGCTGTCATATGTCAAATTCTTCTTTCTGTGTGCAAAACTGAGGTAAAGAATAAACAAGTTGCTCAAGATTTCACATTAATTAGTCAAAATAAACTAGTTATTTTGTCATCTGTTGCACTTTCATTGAAGAGAACCATGTGAGTTCCACTTCTGGCCATGACTGGGTAACTAGTACTGGACTTGCCTCACACCAAAAACAGCAGTAGAAGTGGATAAAATACAGTAGAGAAAAGACGTCTCTATTCAGACATTGTACAATAAGCATCTTGGGTCTGTGATGATTGAGAACAATGTTAAACAAGTGATCTGAGCCCCCAAACAAACCCACAATCACCCTGAGTTTCTGCATAGGGTAATTCTCCTGCCATGGAACACAGAAGAGGAATCCAAGCTAGTGGCAAGTTTGCTGAATTGAAGAGACACGTCAGTCATAGACTGCTGAAGTGGTTAGAACTTGGACCATGAGGACTTTGGAAAAGGCGGCTCTGAAGAGAGAAGTCCCTAGAAATCTGCATGGGGATTCACATGGCTGAGAGCTCATATGGCACAGACTTCCACAAGGCCTAGAAGAGATCTGAGAATGATACCAGAGATTATGCGGAGCTGGGAGATTTTGAAATTCTACCCTTCCCAGAGCAAAGATCCCAACAAGCATCACGAATAATCTATTGAGACACACAAAAAGCCATGCCTAAGAAGTAAGAGCCATAACCTGTAAGCGGCAGGCTGTAGAACTAAGCTAAAGTTTAAAATAGATCCACTCTAAAAAATAAAAATACAAAATAGATAACAGGTATAAAATAATTGTGCAATAATTTAGTTGCCTACCGAAACAAAATTCTATACTCTTTAAATGGAAACATTATAATCCAAACTTCTTGTTAAATATTATTACAATTTCTAGCCTAAAATAAAAGTTACTAGAGAATGAAGGAATATTAAATATTATTCATAGTCAAGAGGAAACAGGATTAACAAAAAAGGCCCCAAGATGATCTACATAGTAAAATTAGAAGACAAGGATGTTAAAATAGATATTAAAAGTATATTCAGGAACTTTAAGAAACACATTGTCATAATGAATGAACAGATGCAGTGTTACCAAAGAAATTGAAACTATTAAAAATGATAAAGGTGAAAAATCTATAATGGAAATTATAATGCCTTAATAAAATGCCTTTAATTTGAAAATATGTATTGTATGGAATTAACAGCAGACTAGAGCAAAAAGGAAAAGTTGTCAGTGAATGTGGAGATACATGAATGAAAATAACTCGACATGAAAACACAGATTAAAAATGATTTAAAAGATTAATAGACTGGAATGACAATATACGGTGAAGTCCCAAAAGGAGAAGAGAGATAGTTAAAGACATATGTTATAGTATAAAAAGAAACCACTACAAGAGGTAGAAATGTAACTCAAAAGTAATATAAAATAAAATTGAATAAAAGATTTTTATTTGCCTCAAATTAGAGAGGAAACTAGGAACACAGGAACAACAATAACAACGGAAAAGGGATGCGACAAAAAGAATACAAATAGCAAAATGGTGTGTGCTGAAATTCAACAGCATCAGCTATTACATTATATGCAAGTGGATTTCCAAGAATGAAGGTTGATACATCGTTAGTAAGTCCATTATTATAAGCAAGAAATTAATACACTTAAGGAGAAAATATCATATGATTGTTTCTATAGATGCTGAGAAACTTTCACAAATGTCAAGATCTACTTCTTATGAAATAATTTTAAAAATAGTAATTAAAGAGCATTTTCTTAATATGAATATGAATATAATATATATGAATAGGAATATATGCATATGTATTTTTATTATAATACACATTCGTTTTATAGAGTGTCCTCCAAATTGACCTTACCCTTGTTACTTAGGATAATTCTTGAAATACAACTGATTTATTATTTATGTTTATTCTGTGGACAATTTCCTTCCAGTTGGAGTTATCTCATTAGAATAGATAGTACTAAACTTGTTCATTAGCTGAAGTGATCAATTATAACACCTCATCCCTGAAAAGTACATAGGTCAGCCTCAACTCAAAGACTGTGGCTGTTACTGATGATAGCATTGGCCGAAATTCCTCATCCATCAAGGTGGAGTCTGTGAAATTGCTAGTACAGTCTGCTTTACCTGGTTTGATGCTTTGGTTCAAGTGGAAAAGTCAGTACAGAAATGTAAAGAGAAATTCACGTGACTTAAACATGGACACTGATAGGTCATAAGATTCATTCTATTGACAGGGTCTGGACCCTCCAGAGTACAGCTGAAGTCAGTGCTTCAGGGTGGTCTCATCCTTCTATTGATTATAGCCTTACTTCAATAACGTATGAGACAGCTGAATGGATTTGGTTCTAGCTTCCGCTGGTTAGATTGATCAGAATGGCTGCTGGAGTAGTATACTCGTGTGCACATTTGCCAGAAGGCAAAGCTTGTAAAAATGAGGGGTAGATATTGTTGAGAGACAATTCTCAAAAGATCTCCACATTTCTGAACATCTTGAGAGCAGATGTAATAATGGGCCTTTTGTTCTGGATGTCTGTATATCAAATGACCTTAGAAGATAAAGACAATATAACAAAGATAATGTCTCATTTCACAGCTAAGTTCAGACCTGTT
The DNA here is from genome assembly GCF_001698545.2 of Rhinopithecus bieti. Classification (NCBI taxonomy): domain Eukaryota; kingdom Metazoa; phylum Chordata; class Mammalia; order Primates; family Cercopithecidae; genus Rhinopithecus; species Rhinopithecus bieti. The sequence goes on along the minus strand of NW_016814400.1, from coordinate 147,910 downwards.
TGCTTGTAACCCACTGAAAAAGGCTCAAATTTTCAAGGCTCAAGGTTTCTCAGCTGTAATGCAAACCCACCACGTGTGTAGCAGCCACCAGGTTCCCTCTGCATTGCTGCATGCGACTTGGAGAACTCGGAGAACTGACTCAAACATGATGCTCAGCCTTCTTGCCATGCTGTGAGTGATGAATTCCTTCCTTCCTTCCTTCCTTCCTTCCTTCCTTCCTTCCT
>NW_016814400.1:117090-144072 GCF_001698545.2 Rhinopithecus bieti | reverse complement strand
TCCTTCCTTCCTTCCTTCTTCCCTCCCTCCCTCCCTTCCCCTTTCCCTTCCCCTTCCTCCCTCCCTCCCTCCCTTCTTTCATCTGTCTCCTTCCTTCCTTCCTTCCTTCCTTCCTTCCTTCCTTCCTTCCTTCCTTCCTTCCTTCCTTCCTTCCTTCCTTCCTTCCTCTCTCTCTCTCTCTCTCTCTCTCTTTCTTTCTTTCTTTCTTTCTTTCTTCTTTCTTTTTCTTTCTTTCTTTTTTGGAACCAAGACTGTTGTTTATTCCACTACCATCCATTAAATGATGGCAAGATAATGTATTAGCTTGCAAGTAGGGTAAACTTTCAGATCCTTCACAATTCTTGACAGATAAATATGGAAAAAAAAATCCTAAAATTTTGTACAAACAGAAATAAATGAACTGAACTATATTTCAAATGGATAATATTACCACAATTAAGGGCGTGGGAGGACAGACTAACCAAAGTAACTTTTTTTGGACCATGTCTTCATGCTAAAGGCAAAAAGAACTGTGAACAAATAATAAATTACTAGTAGCAGATTTATTTTTCACAGAAGTGTGGATTAGCAATTCTGAAACTACTTTCTGTGTATTCTAGGACTAAGCACATAAATAAATATACTGTCCATAGTGACAGCCAGTTTTCTGACTTTCAAAATAAGGAGTAAGAAATTAAATGGGAAGTGACTGAAACTGAAGCATCAGTGTGAAAGCATGGATCTTAATGTAGACATACGATAGATAAATGGATATAGATATATACGCATGTGGCTATGTATATGGTGAAGTATATACATCTATGCAAATGTATGCATGTTTTATGTACATATCTGTTATTAATTTCTTAGCTCTGTTCACTGAGAGAACCTAGACATAATAATATCCCATTAGCAATGACTTTAGCATCTATACCTTGGTTTCTGAATATTGTTCTCCAAAAGAAAGACACAGGAATCCATAATGTGATTATGGATTACTTATTGATTTCTTATTTAATTTTATTTCTATTATGATCAGAAAACATACTTTATAAAGTTTCAATTTAATACCTTTTCTTCATGTTTTCTGTGAGTCTTATAATATGTATCTTTAACTTATCACAATTTACCTTCAAATAATACTGTACCACTGCATGTAGCTTTCATGATATTGTTGTCATGCATTTTGTTCCCTCCTGTTCTTCCACCCTTACTCTATGTGATTTTTGTGCAGTCAATTATTGTTTAAGGGTATAGTAAATTTAAAAATGTTATAGTCATCCATATATTTATTATTGCTGATGCTTTCTGTCTTCTTCTAATCCAAACTTCTATTATCCTTTCCCATAAAGAACTTCCTTTAACATTTCTTGTAATGTAGGGAGTCTGGCAATGATTTCTTTCATCTTTTGTATGCCTGAAAAAATCTTTATTTCTCATTCAGTTTTGAAAGATATTTTTTTTCTGGACAAAGAAATCTAAGTTACTAATATAATCACCCAAATAAAAATGGCTCTACTTTCTGATTTGCATAATTTCAAGCAAAAGTCTCCTTTTCTTATCTGTGTTCCTCTGCACACACTGTATCTTTATTCTTATGCCGCTGGTAACTTCGTTTTCTGTGTTTTTTGAAAAATTGATTAATTGTGCTTGGTGTATTTTTCTTTTCTTTTGTTTTTTGTTTTGTTTTTGTTTTTTGAGGTGGAGTCTCGCTCCGGTTGCCTGGAGTGCAGTGACCTGATCTTGGCTCACTGCAACCTCCGCCTCCTGGGTTCAAGAGATTCAAGAGATTCTCCAGTCTCAGCCTCCCAAACAGCTGGGATTACAGGTGCCTTCCATGACGCTCAGCTAATTTTTTTTATTTTTAATAGAGATGGCGTTTCACCATGTTGGCCAGGCTGGTCTCAAACTCCTGATCTCAGGCGATCTGCCTGTCTCGGCCTCCCAAAGTGTAGGGATTACAGACTGGAGCCACCACACCTGGCCATGTATTTTTTTTTATGTCTATTATGCTTAAGAATTTTTGAGATTTTTTGATTTGCAGATTTGCAGTTTTCACTAAATTTGGAACATTTTTGGTCATTATTTTTAAAATATGGTTTTGCCCACCTCCTCTCTTCTCTTATTCTGGTACTCTAGATATGCACGTTAGGTTCCCTGCTAATGCCATACAGATTACCAATGCTTTAGGGGATTTTCAGTTTTGCTCCATCTCTCCTTCTCTTTTTCTGTCTCTCTCTCTCTCTCCCCCCACCTCCTTCATTTGAGTAATTTCTACTCCCATGTCTTTTTCTCTGCTGTGCCTTAATATGCTGTTCCTCTCATGCAGTGTTTTCCATTTCATATATAATTTTTGCCATATCCAGAAGTTTCATTTGAGTCATTTTTCCACCTCCCATTTCTCTCCTCACCATAGTCATGTTTTCCTCAACCTTTTTGAACTATTCACAAGATTCATTTTAATGTCTTCGTCTGCTACTTTATCACTGTCAAACCTTGGTTTGATTTTATTGACTAATTTTTCTCCCTCTTTATGAGTCATATTAATAGTTTTCTGCTTATTTGCATACTGTATTAGTCAGGGTTCTCTAGAGAGACAGAACTAATAGGAAAGACATATATATATATGTGTATATATATGTAAAGGTTTATTAAGTATTAACTAACATGATCACAAGGTCCCACAATAGGCTGTCTGCAAACTGAGAAGCAACGAGAGCCAGTCTGAGTCCCACAACTGAAGAACATGGAGTCTGATATTCCAGGGCAGGAAGCATCCAGCACGGGAGAAAGATGTATGCTGAGAGACTAGGTCAGTCCTGTCGCTTCACATTTTTCTGCCTGCTTTATATTTGCTGGCGGCTGATTGGATGGTGCCCACCCAGTTAAAGATGGGTCTGCCCTCCCAGCCCACTGACTTAAATGTTAATCTGCTTTGGCAACACCCTCACAGAAATATCTGGAATCAATATTGCATCCTTCAATCCAATCAAGTTGACAGTATTAACCATCATAAGTCCACCCCTTGTCAACTTGAACCCATACACATCTCCTAAGATCATCCATAGTCTTCAAATAAAGACAATAATAAAGTCATAATTATGCCTAACATAATACAACTATCCTTCATACAACCAGAAATGCACCAATCCCCAACCCAAATACTATTACATAAAGTTAACAATACTTAAATGCTGATATGAAGTCAATAAATCTTATGTCACATGATAAAGAAAAAGGAAATAAAATGAAGATATTTTCTCAGTACAAGTGTATGCATGCACAGACATGTTTTCAACAAAAGAAGGAGGAAATACTAGTGACAATTACAGTTCTCATTTCTGCAGCTGGTCACGTGGTCATAGCTGGCATTGATGACTTCTACTATCCATTCTGTATTCTCTTTGCCTTCAGCAAGCACCTCAGCAGATCATGGCTTTTTTCCTAGTGGAGTGACCCAAACCTTCATTCCTGAAGGGTCTGGGTCATTTGTAGTCCTGCCTGGACTGGGCCGTTGTAGTTTCCCATAGACCTTAATCACAGGGCATGGTAATACTAAGAGATGCCCTAATGGATCTCCTGTATTCCATGCATTCTCTTCCTTATCTCTGCTATGTAGTAGTAGACTGATTTCATCTTGATAGTTTGGGTCAATCACCCTAGCCAACATTGTAACTCCCTTCTTAGCCTGTTGACTTAAATATAGGAGAAGCCTAAAGTGTCTAGGTGGCAATCTCAACTTCCAGTTTAATGGAATTGTTGTTGTTGTGTCTCCTGACGGCAGCCTTCCTCCCTCTGGAACTAAGACCTCTAGGCCAGCAGAACGTAATGTCATGGAAACAAGAAGCCAAAATTTTGTTAGTGGGTCACTAAGGGTGATGGTGAGTGGTGCCACTTCCACCTCCATCCTTTCATTCCTGGACCCATGAATCCTGGATATGAGAGAAACAGTACTATATATTGCACGCTGATTCAGAGAATACGTGTCTTTCTGGAGATCTCTGCCCCAGCCCTGCAAAGTATTATCACCTAGTTGGCATTGTAATTGTGACTTCAAAAGGCCATTCCACCATTCTATCAATCCAGCTGCTTTAGGATGATGGGGAATATGGTAAAACCAGTGAATTCCATGAGCATGAGCCCACTGCCATACTTCTTTAGCCATAAAGAGAGTGCCTTGGTCAGAGGCAATGCTGTGTGGAATACCATGACAATGGATAAGGCGTTCTTTGAGTCCATGGCTAGTAGTCTTGGCAGCAGCATTGTGCAGGATGGGCAAACGCATATCCAGAGTAAGTGTCTACTCCAGTGAGGACAAACCTCTGCCCTTTCCATGATGAAAGAGGTCAAATATAATCAACCTGTCACCAGGTAACTGGCTGATCACCCTGATGAATGGTGCCATATCTAGGGCTCAGTGTTGGTCTCTGCTGCTGGCAAATTGGACACTCAGCAGTGGCCATAGCCAGGTCAGCCTTGGTGAGTGGAAGCCCATGTTGCTGAGCCCATGTGTAACCTCCATCCCTGCCACTATGGCCACTTCATTCATGGACATCCATTGGTCAATGACAGTGGTGGCTGGGGAAGGAAGCTGAATGGTATCCACAGAACGGGTCATCCTATCCACTTGATTATTAAACACCTCCTACACTGAGATCACCCGTCGTTGAGCACTCATATAGGATACAAATATCTTCACAGNTGTTGCTGAGCCCATGTGTAACTCCATCCCTGCCACTATGGCCACTTCATTCATGGACATCCATTGGTCAATGACAGTGGTGGCTGGGGAAGGAAGCTGAATGGTATCCACAGAACGGGTCATCCTATCCACTTGATTATTAAACACCTCCTACACTGAGATCACCCGTCGTTGAGCACTCATATAGGATACAAATATCTTCACAGTTGTTGACCACTCAGAAAGGTCCCTCCACATACCTCTTTCCCAAATTTCTTTGTTACCAATTTTCCAATCATGCTTCTTCCAAGTTGCTGACCGTCCAGCCAAACCATTGGCTACAGCCCATGAATCAGTATATAATTGCACATCTGGTCATTTTTCCTTCCATGCAAAGTGCACAACCAGATGCACTGCTCAAAGTTCTGCCCACTGAGAAGATTTCCCTTCACTGCTGTCTGTCAGGGATGTCCTAGAAAGGGACTGTAGTGCTGCAGCTGTCCACTTTAAGGGGGTGCCTGCATATCATGAAGAACTATCTGTGAACCAGGCCCTAGTCTTCTCTTTCTCTGTCAACTGATGATAGGGATCTCCCCATGAAGCCATTGGTGCAGGCTTGGGAAGAGAAGGCAGGGTGGCAGGGGTGGATACCATGGGCACTTGAACCACTTCCTCATGTAACTTACTCGTGCCCTCAGGACCTGCTCGAGTCTGATCACGTATATACCATTTCCATTTGATGATGGAATGCTGGTGTGCATGACCTGCTTTATGGCTAGATGGGTCAGAAAGCACCCAGTTCACGATAGGCAGTTCAGGTTGCATGGTGACTTGATGACCCATGGTTAAACTGTTAGTTTCCAACAAAGCCCAGTAACAGGCCAAGAGCTGTTTCTCAAAAGGAGAATAGTTTTCTGCAGAATATGGCAGAACCTTGCACCAAAATCCTAGAGATCTCCATTGTGACTCACCTATGGGGGCCTGCCAAAGGCGCCAAACAGCATCCCTATCTGCCACTGACACCTCAAGCACCATAGAATCTGCTGGGTCATATGGCCCAAGTGGCAAAGCAGCTAGTACAGCAGCCTGGACCTGTTGCAGAGCCTTCTACTGTTCTGAACCCCACTCAAAACTGGCAGCCTTTCAGTTCACTCAATAAATGGGCCAGAGTAACACACCCATATGAGGAATGTGTTGCCTCCCAAAATCCAAATAGGCCCACTAGGCCAAATTTGGCCCACTAGAGGCCAAATGCAGCAACTTATCTTTCCCCTTACAAGGAGTATCTCAACAGGCCTCACACCACTGGATCCCTAGAAATTTTACTGAGGTAGAAGGTCCCTGAATGTTAGTGAGATTTATTTCCTACCCTCTGGCATGCAAATGTCTCACCAATAAGTCCAGTGTATTTGCTACTTCTTGCTCACTGGATCCAATCAGCATAATGTCACCAATGTAACGGACTTGTGTGATATCTTGCAGAAGTGAAAAGCAATCAAGTTCTCTCCAAAAAAGATTATGAGACAAAGCCAGAGAGTTGATCTACCTCTGAGGTAGGACTAAAGCTGGCTTTGCCAGCTGAAGACAAATTGCTTCTAGTGGGCCTTATGGACAGGAATGGAGAAAAAGACATTTGCCAAGTCAATGCCTGCCTACCAGGTACAAGGAGATGTGTTAATTTACATAAGCAATAAAACCACATCTGGCATAGCAGCTGCAATTGGACCCACCACTTGGTTAAGCTTATGATAATCCACTGCCATTCTCCAAGATCCAGCTGTCTTCTGCATAGGCCAAATAGATTTAAATGGGGATGTGGTTGGACTCATCACCCCTGCGTCTTTCAAGCCCTTTATGGTGGCGCTAATCTCTGCAGTCCCTCCAGGGATGTGATATTGTTTTTGATTTCCTATTTTTCTAGGTAGACGCAGCTCTATTGGCTTCCATTTGGCCTCTCCCACCATAATAGCCGTGACCCTGCCAGTCAGGGAACCAATGTGGGGGTTCTGCCAGTTGCTAAGTATGTCTATGCTAATTATGCATTGGGAAAATGACCACAGGATGAGTCCAGGGACGCACTAGACCCACTGTAAGTCAGACCTGAGTTAAAACTCCATTAATTACCTGAACTCCATAAGCCTCTACTTTAACTGGAGGACCACAATGATGTTTTGGGTCACCTGGAATTAATGTCAGCTCAGAGCCACTGTCCAGTAGTCCCTGAAATGTCTGATCATTTCCCTTTCCCCAGTGACAGTTATCTTGGTAAAAGGCTGGAGGTCTCTTTGGGGGAGGATGGCAGAAAGATTCACTGCATAAACTGTGGGTAATGTAGTGGAGTCCTTCCTCAATGGGACCTGGCCTCCCACTCATTCAAGGGGTTCTGGATCTGTAAACTGGCTCAAGTCTGGAAATTGATTGAGAGTCTGTGATTCTCTGTTTTTATAATTCAAATTAGTCTTTTGTCCATTTGACCTAGAAGTTTTCTGCTTGTATAAATTAAGTAGGAATGCAGTAGGCTTCCCATCAATTTCACTTCTAGTAACACCGTAATTAATTACCCAAAGCCGAGCTCTACATGAATCAGATTATTCTGATTGCTGCTTTGCCTCTGCTGTACATTAGAGTAGTTACACTCACTTGGCCTGAGTGCTGCCACTTGGCCCCTGCTGGAACCAATTATTCCCATTGTATTTAAATTTTGCCACCAGAAACCAATTATTCCCATTGTATTTAAATTTTATAGTTCACTGACTGTATTTCCCACTGTTAGATCTTACATACAGAGGAGAGCAATTACAGGGGTCATCAAAGATGCAGGTGCTGCCCTTACAAATCTTTTTTGCAAGGTATTGGTCAAGGGTATATCTTCTGGACCCTCCCAGCTGGGATGAGTAGGTCTAAAGTGACCAATTCACTTCACCATCCCAATCTCCCTAAGCCTTTGGATCCCTTCCTCTACATTAAACAAAGGGAGATCAGGCATTACCAGCTCGCTCACAGTGGGCCATCTTGTAATTCATATTTCAGCTAATCAAGCAAGTGAACTATTAGAATCTTTTTTTAACTCCCCCAGCTGAAAAATTAATAACATAATTCTTTCTTAGTGGACTCAAATCAGTAAATTCAGCCTGATCCAGCTCTATGTTCCTTCCACCATTATCCCATACCCTTAATATCCATTCTTATACCTATTCTCCAGATTTCTGTTTATATAAATTAGAGAACACAAACAATTTTTTTCGAGTGTAGCACACCTCCTCATGGGTCACACTCTCAACCTCACCTCTAGAGGCCCGCTGGGACTTTATTCTGGTTATAAGTCTAGAAGCAAACAGGGGTGTTGGAAGTGGCTCTTAAGGAGAATCAACATTATCTTGCTTGCTTACACTGGACTTATTTGTGAGACAGTTGCATGCCAGAGGGTAGGAAATAAATCTCACTAACATTCAGGGACCTTCTACCTCAGTAAAATTTCTAGGGATAAAGTGGTGTGAGGCCTGTTGAGATACTCCTTGTAAGGTGAAAGATAAGTTGCTGCATTTGGCCCCTAGTGGGCCTATTTGGATTTGGGAGGCAACACATTCCTCATTCGGGTGTGTTACTCTTCCTTCAATCCAATCAAGTTGACACAGGGTAGGTCATCACTGTTGCCTCAGGCAGCACAGGGTTTATCTCCTCAGAAAAAGTGGAAAGGCTGATGGCAGCATGGGTTGGGGAGGGGATGTTGTCACTACTGTGAATGGGGAAGCTGTTCCTTCTGACAAAAAAGTTTCTTCAGAGTTTACAAACTCAGTGTCCCCAGCTTCATCATGGTCCTCCCACACATCCCCATTCCAAGTTGCAGAGTCCCATTCTCTTCCAATCACTGCCCTCACTTTAACAGTAGACTCCTGGCTAGGCTGTGCATGCACCTTTCATTGCAGGTCAGCCATTTGCATGATAAGAGCTGTGTCTGCTTTTCCACAATTTCAGTTCTTTCTTTACAGGAGATAAACTCTCACTCAGGGCAATCTTGGCAGATTTGAGGCTCAGTATCTGCTTCTGAAGCCAGGAGACAGAATCCGTGAGTTCATCATTTTCTTTCATCACTTTATCCACTGAATTTAGGAGCAACCAACCAGCTTCACTATGTTCTTTGGTCCTATGGTCAAAGGTATTATGTATAGAGTCACTAAACTTCTTATTTCTCACAAGCAGTGAATCAAGTGTGTCAAATGCATTTATTTTGCATAACTCTCTAAACAGTTCACACCAAGGACTATCAGTGTTCTCCATACTATTGGAAGTAGAGTCCTTAGCATTTTTTGGTGTAATCATATTAAGCAGCCAACTCCAGAAACCCCCAAACCAATGAAAGAACTCCATCCTTAATATTCTGTTCCTCTAGAACCACTCCTTGTACCAAAATATGTATTAGTCAGGGTTTTCTAGAGGGACAGAACTAACAGGATGGATCTATATCTATATCTATCCATATACCTATATGTATATCTATCTATATAGATATCTATATCTATAGATATACATCTAGATATATATCAGTATAAAGGGGAGTTTAGTAAGTATTAACTTACATGATCACAAGAGCCCACAATAGGCTATCTGCAAGCTGAGGAGCAATGAGAGCTAGTCTGAGTCTCAAAACTGAAGAACTTGGAGTCCAATGTTCTAGGGCAGGAAGTATCCTGCAAGGGAGAAAGATGTAGGCTTGGAGCCTAGGCCAGTCTCAATGCTTCACATTTTTCTGCCTGCTTTATATTCCCAGGTGGCTGATTATATGGTGCCCACCCAATTAAGGATGGGTCTGCCTTCCCCAGCCCATTGACTGAAATGTTAATCTCCTTTGGCAACACCCTTACAGACACACCCAGGATCAATATTGCATCCTTCAATCCAATCAAGTTGTCACTGAGTATTAACCATCACACATACCAACTAATTTTTTTATTAGATGTTGGACATTTTACATTTTACAGTGCAAGATACTGGGTTTTGTTACATTCCTTTAAGAAATGTTGGATCTTGTTTTAGTGTTTAGTTAAATTATTTTGCACTAGTTAAATCCTTTCAAAGCTTTGTTTTTAAGCATCATTAAGGTATGTTCAGGGAAGTCTTTACCCAGCATAATTTAGCCCCACTGCTAAAATAATAACTTTATTATTTATTTATTTCTTATTGATAATCTTGTGAGAAGTCCACCTGAAACCCCATGTGTGATGAGGTCTTTTCACTCCAACTGATGGGAATACAAACTCTTCACAGTTCTGTGTGAGCCACAAAGGAGAGCATTCTCTCCTTTGGCGGTTCTTTTCTCGGACTCAGATTGTTTCCTCACACATGTATGTAGGTCAGTGCTCAGCAAAGACTCTGAGGATCTCTTTGTATGTCATTGAAGGTTTCTTTCTGTACAGTGCCCTCCTCTTAGGTGTTTTATCTTGCACTCTGATCTCCTCCTCAACCCAGTGAGGCCTTCAGTCCAGTATTCTGGTGATGAATTCTCTCAGCTCAACTCTTCTGCCGCTCCCATATTGCATCAGTACTTAAGGATGCCTTTAGACACCTATCCTTTAGACAGTAATCTGATGAGTAGAGATCATCATTGTTACTTGTTTTCTTTCTTTCAGGCGTCACCATCCTGCACTACTAGCTGTAAAATGTTTTAATCCCTCATTTCACATACTTTGTCCAATTTAGCTTGTTGTTCAGTATCTGATGATACATCTTGTCCCTATTATTTTATATGGACCAGAAGAGAGAATATGGTACAGCTACTTTTGAGAAAAATTGCTCCTTTAAAGCTAAATCTATTCAAACACTAAGACCCAGCAATTCCACTCCTAGGAATCTTTTCAAGATAAATGAGAACACATGCTCATAAAAACAGTTGTATGAAAATTTTCATGACAGCTTCATTCATAATAGCCCAAAGCTGGAAACTACTCAAATTGCAATCAGCATGCAAATGTATAAACAAATTGTGGAATTTCAATACAAGGAATATTACTCAATAATAAAAAGGAATAACTTACTGACATACATAGCAACAAGAATGAATCTCACAGATATTATGCTGAGTGAAGCAGGATACAAATTAGATTACTACCTAACCTATGATTGCATTTACATGAAGTTCAAAAGCAGACAAAATTAAGTCATGGTGAAAAAGAATTAGAAAATGATTGTCTCAGTGGCGATTCAGTGAAAAGTAATAAAAGAGAATGTTCTTGTGTGATACAAATGTTCTCTATATTTATAGAGGGGTGAATTATGAGTTATGTGTATATAAAAAGTCAGCAAACTTTGAATTTAAATGTATATTTTATTTTATATAAACTTTCCCTAAAAGCACTACAAATGGGTGATAACTTTTAGTTTTTAGGATTGTTTTTCACAGTGAGAGGAACTAGCATTCTAAAATTACTTGTTATAGTTTACATACATTTCTATATAGTCTAGGCTTGCTCTCATGATTAACTATATTGAGAACAATGGGAGCTAGATTTCTCACTGTTGGAGAATAAAGTTGCAAGTATGGAAAGGAGGGAGACTAGATTCTACCCTGTGGTATTAGATTATAATCATAAGCATCAGAGAAAATCTATGGTTTCAAATGTAGGAATCAATACAGGAATAATCTGCATATCCACTGTCCATGGCTGAAGAAGCAATGACATACCAATGTCATTGACAAAGATCTAGCACTCACCTTGGTTTCTAAACATGATTCTCTATGAAAAGAAAACAGATTTCCTTGGAATAAAAAAATGATTTTAGAGCTAGTATAGGGAAAGTACAAGATCATCCTAGAACATCATATTGAACCAGAAAATCACAAAGTACTCAAAGAATGATGAATGATGCAGCTATGTCAAGAGGACATAGGATACAGTTTGATGGAGTTCCTACTGGTCAAATCTCAAACATTTTGATCATAAAAATAAATATTGATAGTAATGGATTATATACTATGGTATGCTGGTAAACTGGCTCTCCATAATGGAAAAATAAAGAAGCCCTGGTTGGCAGTATTTGCTGATTTCTATATTATAAATACTCCACTATGGGTGATTTTAAGCTACCAACATTATGCCAATGCACATAGATTTAAGAAGAGTTGCCTAAATGTGGTTCTCATGAGTAAGTGAGCTGGCCATAAGATACCAATTATAACTGTAGAAAAAAGTAAGGATACATAAATTTATACATATTATCAATAAATGGTTAAATTACTTAAGGGAGGAGAAAGGAAACTCTTGCTTATGGTGAAATTTCAACTAATATGGAAGAAACGATGGAGCTGAAAATAATCAATGGATGCCAAAACTAGCAAGGAAAGTTTTAACAAAGAGCTCTAAATGTACACAATCTGAAAAAAGAAATCACTCTAAAATTACTTAGTATTTACCAAAAAGAACATTGTGTAACTTCACAGTAAAGAGAGCTAATGGAGTCCACTTGCTTTATTAGTTTCAATTTCCAACACATACAGCTTAGACTATATAATGAAGTAATCAAGGTCAGTATCTTCAGTGTTGAGACAAACTGACATTATGTACCTCCTATGAGAATGCACACCTGCTGTATCATTCAGGATTCTCCAGAGAAACAGGACCAACAGGATATATTTATACAAAGAGATGTATTTTAAGGAACTGGCGTATGTGGTTGTGAGGCTGGCAAGTCCAAATCTGTAGGGCATGCTGGCAGGCTGGAAACTCAGGTAGGGTTTCTACATTACAGTTTTAAGGGAATCCTTAGCTTTGCTTTTAGGCCTTCACTGTTTGGATGAGGTCCACTCATATTATTGAGGGTTCTCACTTTGTCTAAAAGTCAACTGATTCTAGATGTTCACCACATCTACAAATTATTTTAACAGCAACCTCTAGATTAGTGTGTAACCTGACAAATGTGGACCACAACCTAGCCAAGTTGACACATAAAATTTAACCATCCCTTCTGCCAAAAATTCATAATCTGAATTCTATCATAAAAATAGACAAATAGAAAAGGTGCAACATTTTATGAACTAACAGGTCTATTGCCTTCTAAATGTCAAAATAAATGACAAAAAGAAGACTAAGAATCTGATTTAGATTAAAGTAGACCAAAGAAACATGACAATTAAACATAATCCAGAATCCTGAATTTTATGTGGTGTTGGATAAAAAAAGTTCCTGAGATAATTGATGAAATTAGATTATGGAATGCAGGTTAGGTAATTTTCTAATTTTGACTTATTTTGCTGTGGTTGTGGAAGAGAAAGTCATCATTCTCACGAAGTACTCACTGAAACACTAGAGATAGAGTGTGCATAGTATCTCCTTCTCCCTAGATGATATCTGAATCCTGGAACTTGCAAACATATTTTCTTACATAGCAAAAGAGACTTTGCAGATGCAATTAAAAATAGAAAAATGAAGAAATTATCCTTGATTATCATGGTGGGCCCAATGTAATCACAAGGTTCTTAGAAAAAAGAAAGAGGGAAGAAGGAGAAGTGGAGGCAGAGGCTAGGAGATTAGAAGAGAGGCTGATTTCAAAGTGATGCAAATGCTGGCTTGGAAGATGGAAGGGGCTACAAGTCAAGGAATACAGGCAACCTTGAGAAACCAGAGGACTGAGACAGCCTCTAGAATGAGGAAGGGGTAGGGAGCAGATTCTCCCAGACCCTCCAGAAGACCTGCTGATACATTTTTTTAGCCCCAGAAATCTCATTTTGGATTTCTGAATTCTAGAATGTTAAGATAAGGAATTTGTGGGTTTTTTTTCTTATCTTTCCATGTACATTTTATTTTTAATTTTTAAAAATTTTAGATTCAGAGGTACATGTGCAGGCTTGTTACATGGATATATTACATAATGGTGAGGTTTGGACTTCTAGCGTACCCATCACCCAAATAGTGAACATTGTACCAACTAGGTACTTCTTTTAACCCTTGGCCTCTCCCATGCTCCCCACTTTTGGAGTTCCCAGGATCTATTATTCTCATTTTTATGTCCACATGTAGCCATTGTTTAGTTCCCACTTATAAGTGAAAGCATGCAGTATTTGAGTTTCTGAGTTATGTGTTACTGTAGCAATAGAAACCTACTACACACTCAAATGGTTCTGAAAAAGGTATGCATTTGTTTGAAACTATATATAAAGAGACAAAAATACAAAAACAGACAAAGCAGACATAAAACATTAGCAAATTTTGGTTAAAAGTCTCTGGGAGTTCCTCATACTATTACAAATTTTCTTTGAAGTAATGCTAAAACAAAAAGTTACAGAAAGGTACAAAAAAGATCTGTGGCTTTAAAAAAAAAAGATAAAGAAATGTTTACGGTTAAATTGATGGGATGGATAGAATTTGCTTCAAATAAACCAGGAAGGAGGTATGGATGGGGAACTTCGGATGAGCGCTTGTTAGGAATGGGTAATGTGTAAGAGTTTTGAGTGTACTCTTTTGTCTGTTTTGCATTTGTTTCAGATTCTTCTCAAAATATTCAAAAACAGGATCATTTTATCTAAAAATCGATGGAAGGGAAAATGATGCAGTACTAACATTTCATGTAACCATCAGTCTAGCTGGGGAGTTGGCAGCCTCTACTGAAAAGAAAAAATTGGCATGAACTCTAGCAGTTTGGTGTCATATCAGTTTAATATATTTTATTTACTTGAACAGACAAACCAGGAAACAAGAGGCTTTTCTCTGATTATGTCAGCCAGCAGACGTTAACCTTTCTCTACTGTGAAGGCTACTCTTTGCAGTTTCTGCAGTTCGTTTTGCTTTCTGTTTGTTTTTGTAATCGTAGGCACTACCAAAAGTGTTTAGAGCACTCTGCTGAAAATGGCAGTATTTGAAGAAACTGGATGTCACTTAAAATATGATCCTTGGATAAATATCACATGTTGCTGGCCTTCTTACAAAATGAGTAAGCACTGACTGTCTTTCTGGCTGCCAAAGCCACTTTGATTTTCCTGGAGCCCTCTATTTAGCGGGTAGTTTGAGGGGACTGTGGGAAGGCGACAAATATCATACATTTGGATTACCATCTTTATTTGCTTCACTTGCCCTCTTTTTTGAGTAAAGGAGTTAAGGACGTGCTTCTATACAATGAAAAACAACCTAAAATTATCCAGAGTTAACCTAACTTTTTACCCTTCCCCAATGAGATATACAAATGAAAGCTTGCATTTCTTGGCCAGATCCGACGAATTTAAATTTTCCATTAACATATAATAGGTTTAGACTCTAAATCCCTTTGAGCGTGGGAATCAGTGAGGAAAAACAACACTCTGTAAGCTATTGCTCAAATAAGCTCATTTATTTTAGAATATACCGTGCCTGTAAAGAGAAAGATAATAAATTTTATGTGTGTCAATTTTTTAAAAAACAGCAAGATTTTTTAAAAGCCATTTTATCTCTGAGAGATTCAATGACCATATTTGATGACAAGCCAGATGGCAGCATTCTCTAGACCCGGTGCCAAGACGCATGACAGGAGCCGCAATTTACCTTCCGTGGTGAGGCTAGCTGCTGAAGCACACCACAGCTGCGGGCGAGCGGGCTGCTGCCGGTAGGTGCAAGCACAGTTGGTTCCCTCCCAATTTGGATGCAGCAGGTAAGAGGCTGAATCAGTACCCAGCAATTATGGAATTGGCATGCGCTGCATTGTTTACTCACAGTAATATTCCTACTGGACTTTATTAAAACACCATCTGTTGTCAGGGCAGACAAAGAATCCAAATAGAAATACATAGCAAGACAGAGAGAAAAAGAGAAAATAAGAACATGCATGTGTGTATTGGAGGGCTGCTACAGGATTTGGTTGCATTTCTAAGAGGCCACGTTTGACCCTGAGGGTTATCTTTTAACATGATATCCCTACTCTCCCAGATTTTTGTTTTGGGTTTCCGCTGCCAGCTAGGCTGAAACAATTTGTGGTCCAAATGAAGTTGGCTGTGTGTGAGTCAGGCTGGGATTGAAGGCAGCAAGTGCATGCGTATGGGTGGAAACCAATCACATTAGTATGACTACAAATTAAAACCAAAATGATGCAAAGTCAAGTCCTCCCACTGAATGATGCTCAGAGTAAACTTCTGAGTTAATGTCCAGAATATAGGCTGAGTAATAAAGGATATCTGCCAACAATAATAATACCTTCAGGGCACAAGGAAAAGTGACTGTTTTTTACAATCAGCTGTTTTCTCTCACTTTTTTAAATCCTGCAGATGGGGATCAGATATTTCTAATACACAGCTGGTCTCTGCAAGTGGCCAAGTGTAATTTTTCATACACCCACATACCATTCCAGGTGAAATTAATTAGTCAGAATTCCTCATCAGAAAATACACTAATAAAATGTGATGCAAGTAATTAAATATGCAAATACAAAAACGACAGCATTAAAACTCTGATATGTCATTTCAATTCTTCGAATAGACATCTGTCTATTCGGAACTTCAGTGCAGAACAAAATCAGAAACAAAACAAACCTTAAAAGAAAAAGTGTAAACAAGTCCCGATGCATGTGGCAAAATGCAAGCTGCAGGAAAATGAATCTAAAACAAGCACTGAATACTTTCCTGGTAAAAGAGTTGGCACAGCTCAAATATATATTCAAATATTATGGAGCAAATGAATTAGGAGCATTTGGAGAAGCCAAGGGGAAAGCTCACGCAGTGTATGATGTCATCGTCTGCTTTGCTTGACATTCAGACCCCCGATATTCTTGCCAGAATATGAGCAGGCATTCTAATTTACAGAAATGCTGTTTACCACTTTGCAAGCCGTACCAATATTTACAGAGAATTCAATGAATGAATGAAAAGAAACAGCTGCGACTCCTTCCACCTCATTGCCTATTTCATCTCTAACTCTCCTCCTCTGTGCTGTCTTATTTATAGTCATTTTGTTGAGCAATGGATTGGGTTTGGCAGCATTCAGTACACTGATGCCTGTTTGTTAAACACATCACTACTCCTGCTATGAATTTTCCCTTTCCTAAGTGTGTTTTATAGAAAATACCATGATTGACTGACTATATTCCGCATTTATATTTTAATAGGTTTCAAAACGCATGAATACCCCAATTATGTATTTTTTCCCTAAAACTGCTTCTATGGTGGTTTTAAGGCTGTTCCTAATACTGTAATTTATACTCACTGATGATATTTTGCTATTTGATAATGTATGTGTGCTACAGTATAAGTTACTGCAAAAAAAAAAAAAAGTCTAAAAAATAAAAAGACACAATTCTTTCCTTCAGGGAGCTTAAAATTTAGTTGGGGAAATCATATATGTGCTGAAACAACAGAAGGTAATATTAAGTTATAAGTGATGAATAATAACAGGTAAAGCCAACTAGCAGAAATGCAGAAACTCAGAGGAAGAAGCAACCAGGGAAAGAGTTATTTTTCATAAGCTCTAGCCTGTGAAAGTTAAAAAGACTATGAATAGGTCAAGAGGAAAGAACAGAGCAGGGTGTTTAGGGAACACTAAACTAGGTTCTTGGGCCAGAACAGCAAAGGCAATGATGATTTCATGAGAAACACTTTTCAAGAGGCTCCCGTGGTTTATTCCACCCTCCCCAAGGACACCAACCTACTGGAGAACATGGTCAAGACTTTCATGAAGGAGAAAGGAAGAGAATCTCTGAAAAAATATGTTTAGCCTCAATCAAATTTAGATGTTCAGCATTGCCTGCAAAAAGGCTATATAAACATTTGGAGACCAAGGGTTACCAAGAAAGAATAAACTGGTGAATTGATTGTAGTAATTGAAAATATTTGAATAATGAGGATACCTTGCAGGACCTCAATGCCCTTGTTCTAAATTTGCTCCTGCTATATCAGAAGAATTTTGTTCAGATCCTCCACTAACTCCTGGAACAAACCAAATGAGCATGCATATTTGATGGTTACAATAACCTGGGCTAGAATAAGTGAGCTCCATACTCAAGACGTCAGAATGAGAGATGTTGAGCCTCAGCCAGGGTTGAAAGGAAGGAGACTGAGGTCAAAGACAAATACAACAACTGTCTCTGTATTAGGTCTGAGGGTGAAACCAAACCATAGATGAAATAAAGGCATTGCAAGGTGTGAAGGCAGGAAGAGCTGGAATAGGTGAAGCGATGAGGTGCGAGCGGCGCATGTGAGTAGACTGAGAATCTTTAAACCTCACATCTTTAAATCATATCATTAGTAGCTTAATTAACAGGAAAAGTTGACAAATTGCTAACTATCTGCATGGAATGATTCGAGATTGAAAGATATTTTCTTCATTTCTTAGTTCATTTTCTGCTGCAATAACAGAAGACCACAGACTGGGTCGTTTATGAAAAAAAAAATCTAATTTTTTCCACTTCTGGAGGCTGGGAAGCCCAAGGTCAGAGAGTGGCATCTGGTGAAGGCCTCCTTTCTACATCATCCCATAGCAGGAGGTGGAAGGACAAGAGAGCAGAAGAGCAAGAATGAGCGTGAGAGGGCTGAACTCACTTGTATTCAGGAACCCCCTCCTGAGATAACTAACCCACTCCCTCAATGATGACATTAATCCATTCAGGAGGATGGAGCCCGCATGCTCTAATCATCCCATAACGGGCCCATCTCTTACTACCATCACAATGGCAATTAAATTTCAATATGGGTTCTGGATGGGACATGCAAAAAACAGCAGACGCCATGGACATTATACGGTTATCGGAGCCCTGGCTTTACCTGGTGCTAAGTAGGGGCCCAGGCACAGGCTGTCCAGGAAAGGAAGATAGAAGAGAGAAAACTAAATTGCTATTTTGCCATTTTACCCCAGAGTATACATTTTATTGAAGACTTTCTTCTCATCCTGATACAAATTGATTCCATTTAAATGAAAGCATGACTTCAAATTATATCACCATTAACTTCTCGTCTTTAAATTATGTCATTAGTAGCTTAATTAACAGGAAAAGTTGACAAATTGATAACTATCTACATGGAATGATTCGAGATTGAAAGATATTTTCTTCATAAACTATTCCCAAAGAACTATTTCTACAAGGTAATATTTAGCCCATCTTTTTTTTTTTTTTTTTTTTCTTTTGAGACAGAGTCTTGCTCTGTTGCCCAGGCTTGAGTGCAGTGGCACGATCTCAGCTCACTGCAAGCTCCGCCTCCCGGGTTCATGCCATTCTCCTGCCTCAGCCTCCCGAGTAGCTGGGACTACAGGCACCCGCCACCACGCCCGGCTAATTTTTTGTACTTTTAGTAGAGACGGGGTTTCACCATGTTAGCCAGGATGGTCTCCATCTCCTGACCTTGTGATCCGCCCACCTCGGCCTCCCAAAGTGCTGGGATTACAGGCATGAGCCACCACACCCAGCCTATTTAGCCCATCTTTTACCTTCATTTTCCCAAGTATTCCTGACCCTGCCTCACTGGAAAATTCTATGGGAATAAGCTTCTGGTTTAGAGATTATGCTGGAAAAATAAGAAATATCTCTTTGTCCCTTTGTCATCACAGTCCTTCCTTCCATCCACCATATGCCAAATGTGGATCTCTTCTCTGGAGCTGATGTCTTCACACGTAGGCCATTGGTTTTTGCCATTCATTCAAGACATACGCATGAAAATGTCTGTGGTTTTTATGAAAAAATAGCTATACAAACAACTGGAACATTCTATTTGGGATCATTTCACCATTCTCAGTGTTTCATGCTTTACACACGTACACACACACACACACACACACACACACTGCCCTGTGGTTTTTAACCCTTGGTCAAAACCAAAACAGAGCCCATAAATTCAACAAGGTTGTCTCTGGTCCCCAACTGTGCTGTCAAGTAGCCCAAATAGTACTATGGAAATGATAACCCTAGGCTGTCACCAGACATACTCCCCTGTCACTGCAGACCTGGCTGGCTCCCTTGGGTGAGAAGATTTGGAAATAGTAGAATAAAAATATCCTAAGGCTTGTGTTTATACCACAGAATAGAAAGTTAAGAGAGCCTTTAGGGAAGCTCTTCATGGCCCTTTCTATCTTGAATTGCACAAGACATTTCTTCTCTATAAGGCTGGACCCCAGGAGGTGAAGCAGGACCTTGGCATTATATAAATATTGACAGGAAGAATGCAACTGCAGGCTTTCCACAGGCACTCCTTGTTGTGTTGAAATGCCAAGAGCCTCTAGACACAGATAGAATCTTCCTTTCTTTTGCTCATTTTCCAATGGTAACAGTAAGTATTTAAGGCACAGATCTCCATGGAGTCTCAATACAGGGACACTGGATTGAAACATCTAGTGTTGATGACCTGATAAGTGGTAAAGTCTAACACTTTAGCACAGAAGTCAGGACTATTAGGGAGCAGAATAGCTGTCGTGGAGACAGACATCTTAGGGGTCTCCTCACTGAATAGTTGCTAAGAAGTTAGTGACAGCTGCTAGGAGAAGCTTTCAGATCTAGCTAAAAGGAATTAGAATCTGTCTTTATATTTTAAAAACTTGAATACTAAAACTGGATTCCTGGCATGGCAAGGAATCTAGTTTTGCAGTTACTGCCAGCAAGGAACATGCTCTGGTTGTCTTCCAGGTACATGGATAGTGAAATTAAGGGAGTTTTCCTGCTGAAGGAGAAGTATTTGAGACAAGAGTGATATGGTTTGGCTCTGTGTCCCCACCCAAATCTCATCTCAAATTGTAATGCTCATAATTCCCACATGTTAGGGAAGGGACCTGGTAGGTAGTGATTGGATAATGGAGGTGGTTTCCCCCAGGCTGTTCTGGTGATAGTGAGGGAGTACCCATGAGAACGGATGATTTTAAGTGTCTGGAAGTTCCCTCTTCTTGCTCTCTCTCGCCTGCTGCCATGTAAGACATGCCTGCTTCCCCTTCTTCTCTGATTGTAAGTTTCCTGAGGTCTTCTTAGCAATGTGGAGGCCTTAGGAAACTTTTTCTTTATAAATTACCCAGTCTTGGGCAATTCTTTAGAGCAGTGTGAGAACAGACTAATACAATGAGTGTCTCTATATCTTGAATTATTAGAGAGAATGAAGAATTCTTGGCGAGGATTGAGAAAATGGTCCAAGACAGAACTTTTTAAAAAAGATTAATTTGTAGTCAATAGGAAGAATGTATATATTAATACATATATAAAAGAGGACTGGGCTGGGCACAGTGGCTTATGCCTATAATCCCAGCACTTTGGAAGTCCAAGGCAGGTGGATCACTTGAGGTCAAGAGTTCGAGATCATCCTGGCCAACAGAGTGCGTCTCACTCTGTCACCCAGGCTGGAGTGAAGTGGCATGATCTCAGCTCACTGCAGCCTCCGCCTCCTGGGTTCAAGTGATTCACCTGCCTCAGCCTTCAGAGTAGCTGGGATTACAGGTGTGCACTACCCTTCCTGAGAAACCTTTAAGGCAAAGAAGTATGTAGAGAATACACAGAAATTTTCCAAGGATCATGAGGGTTAAAAATTGGGATTCATATCTAACACTACAGAAAGCGTCTATATAAATTCATAGAGAATAAATAAGTTATTTTGAATTCCAGTGGAAAAAGCTGAAGAAGACCCCAGAATACTACAGATGGGATGAGACAAGGATGAAATATAGCTGATCACAGGGAAAAAAAAAAATGCCTTATTTGAAGAAAAGAAAATAAATAGACCTGAGAGCAGAAAAAAATCCCTAGGTCAAGAAATTATAATCATTTATGTAAAATCATTTAACATAGAATGCACATTAAAAGGCAATGGAGTAAAGATCAAAAGATCAAAAAGCAATAAAAATGATTTTGGTTTGGAGGCAGCTCAGAGATAATCTTGTCAAATGAGATTATGGGTAACGTTTTCCTAATACAGATGATAATTTGGCATAAAGGCAATTTATGGTCAGAGCAGAATTCAACTGTTGGGTGATTGCTTCTTTTCATTCTTCTAAAAGTAGGACATCTAAAAAATTCTTATCTTTTCTGCAGTTTCATGAATCAGGAAGTTGAAGAGTAATAAGGGAAACCTTATACTCAAGTTAGTTCTAAGCATCATTTAATAATTTGAACTAATGGGAAACGTAAGGGAGACTGTCCATGTCATTTTAACTCTTGGTTACCAAGGAAATATATTAATGATGATTAGAGCCAAACAAAACTGAGATAGGATCGAGTTGGGATGGAAAAGCATGCCATGGGTTTTGGCATAAGCTAGATCTAGTTTTAAGCCTCCTAGACTCAATTATTTACTATCTTAGAGACTTTGATCAAGTCAACACTTCTTTTCTGAGACTTTTGTTTTCATTTCTAATGAGTAGTTTATATATATCCAGAATACAGTGTCATTACCATATGCTGCACTAGATCAAAAACTTTGACTTCAGAAATTCTGTAATTCTCTCTTCTATCAATAAGGTCACTGAAATGGAAAATTACTGTAATAATTCAAAATCTCGCAATTAACTATGCCTGCATATGGGGAGAGGAAAAATAGTCATACTGGGCCAGTTACTAAGCAACCACTTTGTAAAACCCTATCTCACCAGGCTGAGAAAAGAACAAAGAAATGATGCTTTCCTATTAGACCCTATTCATCCCCTTTAAAGAGGACACATCACCAATGAAAAGATGGCCAGTCATTTCTTTAACAACTTGTTGGTAAATGGGGTTTTGCATTTCTATGACTCTCCTTCTAATTTTCCTATATTAAATTTTAATGTTTCTTGACACATAGACTTCTTTGGGAGTCATGGAAGCTGCAATAAATAAATGAATGCTTGAAAAACCTAACAGATAGTTGCACACATATTTTGTCCTTGAAACCCATTTATGGATCCCCAGATAAAGCAAAACACAGAAGTACCTTATTTCTAATTGTTTATATTTTCACTCAAACTCCAAAAATATTTACTTATTAAAATAAAATGCAGATATTAAAACACAAGGAAATTATGAATGTTTACAAAAAAAGAAGACAAACAAAATATTCCAAAAACCAGTTTTATAAGAAATACTGCAATTAAAAATCCTGAATGGGGATATGATGGGATGCAGTACAGTGTGTTCTTTGCCTGATCCCATTTGAAAATTTAATGGGACTCATAATTTCAGAAAAATGGACTACAATCTGCAGATGAGAGTCAACCCATATGTTATTAGCCTAAGGAAAAAAAAAAAAAAAAAAAAAAAAAAAAAAAAAAAAAAAAAAAAAAACACTACTGTAAAAAACCCGCAGCTGTTTTTCCAGAAGATGATTCCACAAACTACCTTGCTGTAATTACGTGGGCCACTTTTGAAGTGCTGATTCTTGTTTTTTGTTTTGTTTTGTTTTTGTTTGTTTGTTTTTTCATAGCTACTGAATCAAATTCTCTATGATGATGCCCATAAGTGTGCTTTTAACACGCACCCTGATCGATCTTTAGCTAAGTTAAAGTTTGAGAAACACTTCGCCATCATTTTAAAAATCTTCATGAAGAGTATCTGATATCTAACCAAAACTTCAATCCTACAATATTAAATTTCACTTTGCTAAATGAAATACATTTCCAACCTAGATTGCCCTATATTTTGGCATGGATACTTTTATAGATTTGTTTGTATTGTCCATGGTAAGTTAAAAGTGCTACAACCTTAAGGGATAAAAAACTATGCCTATCTGTGATTGGCATCTTGTTCCTTTAATAAGAAATAATAACAATCATATCATCTTGGGAAGTAACATGAGTTGCAGTGACTACTTTCACCTTGACAGCAGAACGCCAGGATCTCCAGAGATTATTTTCCGAGAAAGGCATAATACCCAAAACTGAGTGTTACTTAAACTTTTCAAAAGAAATAATTTCATAATGTATGAACGTTGTAAGTCAGTCCAACAAAATTCAAGATGTATCTTTCCTTTGATTCTGATTGTAGAATGTGTAAATTAGTAGAATAAAGAGGGATACATTTTTCTCTTTGGTATCACTTTAATCTTTCAAACTTGTGTTTATTTATTTTTTCTTTTTCCCAGGGAGAGAATAAAGTGGGGAGGGGAGGTTTGGAAGGAGGGGACAGACACAGTGAAACTGACAACCATTCCAGAAAGAATGTTTTTTATGATACAGGAGTCCATCAGGGATTCAACAGAGGCAACTAAACTAATGACAAGAAGCTAAACAGCACCCCTCCCCTAAGGATGACATTCAGTATTGACCTGCTAGGAAGATAAATGCCCAACACATTTATTGTTTTGTCATAGGGGTCAGTGCTTGTCCTATACTAAAACAATCAAGAATCTGCTGGCACTCTTGGCCTTGCGTCACATGCTACCTGTATGAGAGCGTCGTACATACAGGGAGGAGCCTGTGACACTGGGCAACGCAAGCAAGCTGAGGCTGTCGAACGTCTGTGCCAGCACTTTCACATTCTTATCAACATGCTCCAGCTCTTGCTGGGGTAACAAGGAGGAAAGTTTTGGCATATCAATGTGAATCATTGCACGCTCTTTGGAATAGAATAATAATCAAATTGATTTGCTAGCTATGAACAGCTCTCAGAGAACGTTTGAAAGTAGGGGGTGGTTTTAATAGTGTGGAGAGGTTGGCTTTTCCTGAATTATTCATATATAATTAAAATAAGAAGTGATCAGCATTGTCTATCTATATGTTATTAGTTTACTAACCAGAAAGCTGGGTAGTAATTAACTCTAATTCCTGGAAGCATACTGGAGTGAGAGAAAGGCAGAGAAGAAATTCTACACCCCATGTGTGTAATATCTCACCCTTTCATGTCCTGTTGTGGCGCAAATAAAAATGTCTGATTTATACCAGCAGAGTTGGCACCAGCTATGTGCACATTTCTGCTATTCTTATTGTTTATTGTTATATGTTTAAGCACTTAGGAGGCATCAAGAGGAAACCAATGGGAAGACCTTCTCCATGACTGTAAATTCATAGTCTTGAGAAACGATGTTGATAGGTTTGGACAGGAATACACACATCCCTAAAAGCCATACACTTTGCCATAATTTTGGTACCTGCGCAAAACTAAATGTTTTTTTTTTTCTTCTTCTGTCTTCTCCAATGCCATGCGTCACGCTAAATTCAACCCTAAAACTGAACAGGCAAATACCTCAAGTGCATGATACATTGACCTACCTTCTGTACTAGGCTAGCACTATCCATAGCATAGGACGGATGCAGTCATTCCAGAACACACCACCCTGAACACTAATTCCATCAGCAGAATAATAGGAGAACTACAAAGTCTTCATCATCCTAAAACTGTGTTCAGGATCCTCATTTGACAAGCAACATGGGAATGGTAGATGCAAAATGACAAGATTTGTCCACAATTTCTTAGAAATAATGGTTCTACTTGATTCTCTATTCAAAAAAAAAAAAAAAAAAAAAGAGGATGTCATTATTATAGACCAATGAAAGAAATTATTTGATTAGGGTAAAAATAGCAACCTGTCAGGTGTAATCTTATACACTGGACAAAATATTTACAATTACGCTACAACTTTTTTTTTTTTTTGAGATGGAGTCTCACTCTGTCACCCAGGCTGGAGTGCTGTGGCACAATCTCCACTCACTGCAACCTCTGCCTCCCAGGTTCAAGCGATTCTCCTGCCTTAGCCTCCTGAGTAGCTGGGACTACAGGCGTGCGCCACCAGGCCCAGCTAATTTTTGTATTTTTAAGTAGAGACAGGGTTTCACCATGTTGGTCAGGTTGGTCTCGAACTCTTGGCTTGTGATCTGCCCTTCTTGGCCTCCCAAAATTCTGGAATTATAGGCGTGAGTCACTGCATCCGGCCACAAAATTTACATTTTCTACTCTATAGTGTAGAGAGGCTATATATACATTATATATATACACACACACAGCCTCTATAGTGTAGAGAGAGTAGAAACATATAGTGTATACACGTTTGGACACAGGCCCTTGAAACATATAGTGTACATATATGCTATAGCATTTATGCTGAGCAGGAGGTTCAAGGGCCTGTGAGAAACGTATCATGTATACATGTTTCAAGGACCTCTGACCAATTTACTACCAGATTCAAAATCTACTTTAATATATACTTAAGAGGATTGAATTCACTTTTTTGGTCTTCTCATTATAGCCTCTGACATTTTTAGTAGCGCTTTAGTAAGACTTATATATGTTTATATATGCATATGTCATTTATATATGTAGATATGTAAAATACCTACATATTTGTATATGCATATGTACATTTATATATGTAGATAGATGTGTAGATAAACTACATATTTAAATGTACAAATGCATATATAAACCTATTTAAGTCTTTATTATTTAATAGTATTATTGAGCATTCTTAAATATAATTCTATTATTATTATGGAGAATCATCTGTTAGAATAGTTAACATTTAACATCTTTGTTCCTTCTATGCATAGATATAGGTACACAGTAATGTTGTTAATCAACGATTGTGGGTAATTAGATAAAATGACATGCTTTGTGAATGAGCAATTAAACTTTTTGGACGGTGAAATATTTGCTAATTACTGAGTATGGTTCTAAAAATATCTGCTGAGGTGCTTTTATAGGCAAGTCAATCTTCTTGTTATTTCTTTTAGGATAGCTTCTATGGCATGTCGTGAATGTTAGAACAACACCCCTTTTCACAATTTATCATGAGAAAAAAATCCAAAAGCATTACAACAGTACGTGCACAAAGGTGTTTATTGCAGCAATGAACATTTCAAACCACCTAGATGCTCAACAACAGAGAGAAATAATTATGACTTATATCGGATAAACATACAACCTCTACAATATTTTCAAACTACTAATTTAAAAACCGAATGGCAACTGGGAAAAGAAAGATGTTCATGTAACTATCCAGAATGAAAAGCACAATGTAACACGCCATGTTACATTATGCACACGTAGTCAAAAACTACACAATGGCAGCGGAATTAGCACCTTCACTACCACTGGTTGGTTTTTACAACTTTTATCTCTGTAATTCTTAGTCTATGACACATACAATTCAAACTATTTAGGGATAGCAGGGCATTCATTACTGCAGTCTTTTATGACATCATGACATTTCTTTAGCACGCTTTGGAACCAAATACTTTCTGTGTCACTGCAACTTTTTCTTCAAGTGCGACTGTAATATGTGAAGTTGTACTTTTCTCTCCCAGCTCTAGCATTTATGCTGAACAGCAGATCCCTCCCGCTTTGGGAATTCCAACCAATCGCTGCCCCACCTCCCCACCCCCACCCCCCACTCATCAGGGTTTCAAAGTATCTGCTAAAAATAGCTTCCCTCAACACATGCTTGGTACCAGTGTTACTTTTCTATTGCTGCATGACAAATTTCATTTTAAAACAACACACATTTA
>NW_016814400.1:54979-116988 GCF_001698545.2 Rhinopithecus bieti | reverse complement strand
CCCCCCACTCATCAGGGTTTCAAAGTATCTGCTAAAATAGCTTCCCTCAACACATGCTTGGTACCAGTGTTACTTTTCTATTGCTGCATGACAAATTTCATTTTAAAACAACACACATTTATCATCTCACAACTCCCCAAGGTCAAGTATCTGGGCCTGGGTTAGCTGGGCCTCTGCAAGGGCTCTTCTGACTGCAGTTGAGGTGTCTGCTCTTGCTGCCGTCTCACCTGAGGTTCAGGATCTCCTCCCAAGCTCATTCACATGACTGAAAGAATTTTCCTTGAAGTTTGTATTATTAGGTCATTCTCACATCACTATAAAGAAATACCTGAGGATGGGTAATTATAAGGAAAGGAGTTTATTTGGTTCATGGTTCTGCAGGTTGTGCAGGAAGCATGGTGCCAGAATCTGCTTGGCTTTTGGTGAGGCCTCAGGAAGCTTACAATCCTAGCTGAAGGTGAAGGGGGAACAGACATGTCACATGGCTAGAGCAGGATCAAGAGAGAGAGGAGGGAGGTGCCACACATTTTTAAATGACCAGATCTCATAAGAACTCACTATCATGAGGTGAGTACCAAGGGGGTTGGTGCTAAATAATTCATGAGACACCCACCCCCATGATCCAGTGACCTCCCACCAGGCCCCACCTCCAATATTCAGAATTCCATTTCACATCCAAACTATATCACAGTTGCAGGACTAAAGTCCTACTTTCTTGTCAGTGTGGGGGTCGTTTTAAACTCCTACAGGACCAGCAAGGCCCTCATTTTGCTCTTAAAGTTCAGCAGGAGAAATTCTTTCTAGTCCTCTGTCACCTTGCTTTATATAATATAATGTCATCATGAGAGGGACTATGCCACCAGCTGGTTCCTATAAGGTAACCTAATTATCAGATCCACTGAAGGGGAGGGGATTAAACGTGGCATGTACATCAGTAGGTGGAAACCTTGACAGCCATCTCAGAATTCTGCTTACCACTAGAATTTATTTTATTTCTTTATGCTATGCACAGGATAAAGAAATTAAGAAATTTCTGCTTCTTTCTAAGAAAAAGAAATAAATAAATTATTATGTCAGATATAAAATATATAAATCAGAAAATTATGTATAGTCTCTTGGTTTCAATAGAGCAAAGAGGATGAGAAAGGTAGAATATTCTTTTATGCAGAGGGGCAATATCTTTCTATGATCTGTGGGAAGGACAGCATTGCCTCCGTGAAAAAGTAATGACATATTTCACTTTCACGTAGGAGTTTTTAAATTAATGACATCAAATTGATAAAGAGCTGGTGTATTATTAAGGAATGAATTGTTATTCTCTCTCCTCAATAATCTGGTCTGTAATTTGCTTGCATTTCCTCACAGATTAGTGTTTTTGTTCAGGTATATCTCTAGAGTAGCCTCTGCAAAATATGGCAGATGTTACAGTAATTAAGAGTGCACTTAAACTAAAATGCATTCTGCTTCCCTTCAGCTCGACTTTATACATGATTGTGTTAATATTTATACGATAGCCTATGTAGTTTGAAAGCATGCCAAGTTGGTTAGGACCATGGGTACACTCATCGAAGAGGCAGCTCTCTACTTTCTTCCACTGAATAAATGAAGTCAGGAAAATGGGTAAGTTAGCTGCTTTTCTAAGCTTTTGTGACTAATCAGCGATATAACCATGATTGTGACTCATATTCTGACTATTTGCCTGTGTGCCCACAGCCGGCGTAAAAATGTGAGCACTGACCAGGTGCGGTGGCTCACACCTGTAATCCCAGCACTTTGGGAGGCCGAGGCGGGCGGATCATGAGGTCAGGAGATCAAGACCATCCTGGCTAACACTGTGAAACCCCGTCTCTACTAAAAATACAAAAAAATTAGCCAGGCGGGGTGGCGGGCGCCTGTAGTCCCAGCTACTGGGGAGGCGGAGGCAGGAGAACGGTGTGAACCCGGGAGACGGAGCTTGCAATGAGCCAAGATCGCGCTACTGCACTCCAGCCTGGGCAACAGAGCAAGACTCCGTCTCAAAAAAACAAAACAAACAAACAAACAAACAAAAAACATGTGAGCACTACGGGATAAGCTTGAGTTGCAAAGGCAAGCTGAAAAGAACCAGCCTCTTAATTCCCCAGATAGCATCTCTTTGCAGAAACCAGGTAATACCATAGACTCTTGTCTTCAATGAATTTACTGCATCTTTAGACACAAACACAGACACACGGATGTTTAATGTTCCCAGCTGTCAAATTTACTGAGTTAATATCCATTTAGGATCATAGCTTAGCACACCCATTCTAGAAGAGACTGAAGAGTTTTTCCTAGTTGCTCTCTTTCAAAGACAGCGGACCACATCTCTGCACCCCGTAAGCACTGCAACATCATCTCGGATAACTGCTTAACTCTCTATGGGTTTCTAACAAGCACCCTTCACACTGAAATACAGCTTTTTAAACCCTTTAAGCTCATCTCTCTGTTAATGGAATCTGCCTAACTCCCTGCTGGGACTGACTAGCACCAAATAAATATTCTTGGAAGTTATCATTTTCTTATTTACTTATGCAATAGCACACAAAGTTTTCCTTGTTTAGCAGGTGTTCCTGTTCTCCAAATTCAAGTCAAAGCAGAATTTCTCGGATAAAGGGAAAGACACATGTCCTTCAAGGAGTTAATCAATACCTTTCAAAATGTTTCTCTTGCAGTGCGACTGGTGTTCATCCTTTCCTTTCCATTTCATTCGCATTGTTCTTTTAATACTGTTAATTTTACATGGTAGATACTTGTGTTTTGGTTTCTTTTTTAAAAAATTTCTCAGCCTGGCACGATGGCTTATGCCTGTAATCCCAGCACCAAATTTGGGAGGCCGAGCTGGGCGGATCATGAGGTCAAGAGGTCAAGACCATCCTGGCTAACAAGGTGAAACCCCATCTCTACTAAAAATACAAAAAATTAGCCAGGCGTGGGGGCAGGTGCCTGTAGTCCCAGTTACTCCAGAGGCTGAGGCAGGAGAATGGAGTGAACCCAGGAGGCAGAGCTTGCAGTGAGCTGAGACCGCACCACTACACTCCAGCCTGGGCGACAGAGCGAGACTCCGTCTTTCTAAATAAATAAATAAATAAATAAATAAATAAATAAATAAAAATTCTCACATTATTTTTCATTCCTTCTAGTAAATTTTTTCAAATAGTCTCACCAAGAATGTCTACTATCTTGGCATATAATAATAAGTCTACATACATCAGAACTTCACTGTTCACTTCCAAACATATCCTAATAGACAAACTTTGTTATCCTGTCTTAGTCCATTCAGACTGCTATAACAGAATATTATAAGCAGGGTGATTTACAAACAACAGAAATTTATTTTTCACAGTTCTGAAGGCTGAGAAGTCCAAGAATTAGGTGTTGGTGGATTCAGTGTCTGGAGAGGGCCTGCTTCCTGCTTCACAAGCATCTGTCTTCTCACTGTGTCTTCACACAGAGTAAGGGCTGAGAGACTTGCCTGCGGCCTCTGTCATAAGGTTGCTAATCCCATTCATGAGGGCTCCACCCTCATGACCTAATCACCTCCCAAAGACCCCACTCCCTATGACCATCGCACTACCAATTAGGTATCAACATATGAATTTTAGCAGGGAGCACAAATGTTTAGACTATATAGTGTATCTCATTCCATCTGAACATTGAATCTATCAGTCTGGGGTAACTTTTACAGATTGCATCAACTGGAGTAAGAAAAGACAACGTTTTGTAGCTGACAGCATTTAACCCAGCCCTGCCCCTTTCTGCTCCTCTTCCTTGTGACCCTGTGGCCCCTCCTCAAGGGAGCCTGTGCTGAACTTCAGAGTTTATAGCCCCTCCTGCTCAGAACTTGCCAAGGCCTATAAAACATGAAGCCTTCCCAATAGTATTTTTTTTTTTTTGCCTCATCATATAAGAATAATACTTTCCTCCTCTACCTACAAAACACTCTGTTGCAAGAATCCCCACATAGGAACTGCTCATATGTCACTCCTCCAGGTGAAATACTTGCATTTAACTGGGGTTCTAGAAGAAAACCTAAATCCCCAGAAATACATCTATTTTGGGGATGTCAGGCTGAAAACATCAGTGACACCTAGGGAAGAAAACATGTCACTACAGTGCTCCCCAAGTCACTGTATAAATTACAAAAGTTACTTTATAAATTACATTTAGCTTTTCAAAGCACTTTCATATGAATTAATGCCTTTGGGACAGGCAATAGTTTGTAGTGGTAGGTAAGCTTTTAGAATCACTTTTACTTACATAGTACAGAAAGGTTAAATGGTTAAGCAAGATGGGCCAGCCGGTTATTGGAATTAGGGCTAAAATAAAACTACAGGTCCTGACACCATAAAGCTTGGACTCAAGTAGATTATGAGAGGTCAGCTCAAATCTCACAAGTAGTAGGAAAACTTAATCCAAAGGGAGGCCTTGGTTTGAATTGTTTTTCATTTGAACCTTGTAGATAATAAATAAAAGGTCCAGGATTTCTATTTCCAAATAACAAACCATCATTCTTTTCTTCAAGTGTGTTGTACAACCTCCAACTATATCATGTGAGTTCATCAAGAAAGTATTTGCATTAACATCTTCATGGTCTCTTTGACCCTCTTGCAGGTGTGAGTGAAGTGCTTGGCTCTGCGAGATGGTCCTGGTCCAGCGCTTTTCACAATTATCTCCTCTTGCATTCCCACTGATCCTTCAGAATTGTGTGGCCTTTCAACTTTCTGAAAGGCCTTCAGTGTCTCTTAATTCAAATTCTCTACGTGTAGATACATTCAGATCACTTTACAATTTAATCTTTGAGCAAAACTGTAAATCATCATGTCCCACGACATTACAATTGGTGGGGGGGAAGGTGTTTGGTATCGCATCTAACCGCTTGAAAACTCGGAGTATCTCTAGACACAGTCAATATCCAGGTCTCAGATATGCATTTATTGTGTTTATTATAAGGACTGCCTTTGTATTCTCTGCAATCATTTTCTACTGTTTCTTCCTTTGTGTAATCATTTCTTCCCTTCCCCTCCATTGTATTTTAGAGTAATTCTACATTCTGTTTTTGAATACAGACTTTTCTTTCTTTTAAAATAATTTGCTGTGTATATTTCAGTTTTACAGCCTGATGTAACATTGGGATTGCAGTGCTTACTATCTCTCTCTTATCTGTCTCTTACTATCTGTACTATACTATCTATCTCTTACTATCTCTCTCTCTGTGTATATGTGTATATATACATAGCTACATATCTATGTATATATGCATATCTATATACATATATCTGCGTATATATACATATCTGTGTATATATACATATATACATATCTGTGTTTATATACATATACATATATCTGTATATATGCATATGTGTGTATGTATATATGTGTGTATACATATTTCTGTATATATATACACATATGTGTGTATGTATATATATCTGTGTATATATACATGTGTATGTGTATATATACATATACACAGATACATATATCTGTGTATATGCATATATACACAGAGAGAGAGCTAGTACAATGATCACTATAGTGAGGCAGATTAACCTATCTATCTTCTCACATAGTTGCTTTTTTGTGTGTAATAAGAACACCTGAAATCTACTTATTTAACAAAAATTCCTAATACAATATAAAATTCCTAAAGAAATTAAAATGGAGCTGTGTTATGACCCAGCAATCCGTTTCTGGGTCTACATCCAAAGAAAATGAAATCACTACCTTGTAAAGATCTCTGCACCCCCATGTACATTGCAGCGTTATTCACAGTAGCTAGGCTATGGAAACAACCCAGGTGTTCACCAACCAATGGACAAATGGATAAAAAACAGTGGTGTATATATGCATGTGTGTGTGTGTGTATTGCAATATTATTCAGCCTTAAAAAAGGAGACAATCCTGCCTTTTGCCACAACATGGGTGGAGCTGGGGACATTATGCCAAGTGAAATAAGCCAGACACATAGACACTTTTAAAAAATGGAGCACCTGTTTTCCTAACTTGTCTCTTAGCTAAAAATTCTTCAGCAGTCTTCACTGCTTGGAAAACAAAGCCCTCAATACATAGCTTCTCATTAGATAGAGTTGATTCTCACTCTTCATTGTAGATGTGTTTAAAAAGTCACCACAAACACTGAATTACTGAATACTGAGCCATTGTTCCTAGGAGAAATACAAGGTTCGTTTCCTATGAACCTCTGGTGACAGCATTTTTGTCGACCAAACAATATATAACCTTGTTTTATGTGTGTTTCCCTGTATAGATATCTTATTTTTTATGTATTTATTCATTACCATTAAACTCAAGGCTATCAACATGACACCTATGCTTGAATGAAGCACCTAACACATATTCTCTTCATAGGGCACGTTGTAGCCTCTTGT
This sequence comes from Rhinopithecus bieti, assembly GCF_001698545.2. Lineage (NCBI taxonomy): Eukaryota > Metazoa > Chordata > Mammalia > Primates > Cercopithecidae > Rhinopithecus > Rhinopithecus bieti. Next base: position 110,581 of record NW_016814400.1, on the reverse strand, counting down.
GCTGAGGACCACTGTAGAGCACTCAACACTACCAATGCTCGGAAGTCATTCTAAACAGCACAACACCAACAAAAAGTGCAAAAATGAAAAAACAATGTGGCATTAAATAGACTGCTAAAAGGACACTTGTCTACAGCAGAGAGCTGAAAGAAGGGGAGTGCCACATTGTTCCATGACAATTGGAATGATGTGCAGAGGGGGATGGGGGTGAACATGTTCATAAATCATGGTGGAAGTACTGCAAGGACATTGGTCTTGGGGTTACAAATAAATATTAGGGACTAGGTGAATTTGAAAATATAGAAACCTTGAATAATGAGGATCAATGGAATTTGCATTATGCTGTGAACTTCATTCAACTGTCACCCACACTAAAAAATAAGCCATGTTCTATCCAGAACAGAGGCTTGAGTAGTCCCAAGGCTCACCTTGTATTCTCCTAATCCTATAACTCTTTTTTACTTTATGCCTTTGGTTTGAAACCACTCCTGTGTTTGTTCCTTCATATAGCTTTGTAGTTAAAATCAATATCTCCTCTGCAAAAGCACTGGAGAGAAATCACAATTACAGAGGATGTCATATTCTCTTACAGTTAAGGATTATTTTTATTCAAATATGACCCATCCATGCCTCACCTGTATCCTAGAAATTTAAACTAAAGCTCCATGAAGGTAAGAACCTTCTCTCGTATTTCTTTACAACCTCAGTAGCTAACCCAGAACCCAGCACATACCAAGGGCTCGATAAATATTTACTAAACTGAATTTAACTGAATTTGATTTGAATCAGATTGAGATGTATTGCTATTTCTTATGTGCCCCTATAAGAATCCTCTATCGCTGATACAATTCTGTATGCCATGTACAAGAAAACATTCTGTAAAAAATGGAGAAAAGCTTACAATAGTCTCCATAGAGAACCAGAGGAAATAATAAAGTAAGAAGTAAAGTGGGTGTAGAGGCAGCAACCTGGTTAGATGGATGCTACATGGATTAGTTATTTATATATTTATTTATTTACTTACTTACTTATTGAGACGGAGTTTTGTTCTTGTCGCCTAGGCTGGAGTGCGATGACACGATCTCAACTCACTGCAACCACAGCCTTCAGGTTCAAGTGATTCTCCTGCTTCAGCCTTCCAGGTATCTGGGATTACAGGAGCCCACCACCATGCCCGCCTAATTTTTGTTTGTATTTTTAGTAGAGACGGGGTTTTACCGTGTTGGCCAGGTTGGTCTCCGTCTCCTGACCTCATTGATCGGTCTGCCTCCCAAAGTGCTGGGATTACTGGTGTGAGCCACTGGACCTGGCCTGCTACGTGATTTAAATTGAAGCTGTATCTGTGTAGCCAGCACAGCATTTTTGTATTACACATTATCTGGGTGTCCTGATGCAAGTGTGAATTTGGGTGGGGAGTGACTAATGGCTATCCAAGGTGGGCTAAGCCAGCTGTTCTTGGCACTGTACAGGAGCCGGATAGGCTCCCCACCCACAAAATTCAAACAGATGGTAGAACACTAGAACACTTGGGTGCATCCAGAAACAAACCCAAGTAGGTCAGAAGAGTATTCCAAAATACTATCTTACTTATTTCAATGTAATTATAGCCACTGTAATTTCTTACCAAGAGAAGTAATCAGCATACTCCATTTATCTTAAACTATGCTTAAATAATAGCACTGAGTGAAATTGTTATATAAATTAAGTTAGTTATGCATTAAGGAATAATATCCTGGAAAGCTAGATTTAAAATAAGATATTGATTATATCTGCATCTAATTTGTGGGCTATGCTAGTGTCTCCTCAAGTACATGGGGTGAGAGAGGGCTATGGTTCACAGAGTTAGTACATCATCTTTCTCACCCTGGGAGTTCATTGAATTACAGATTTCTCCAGCTCTGTCCACTCTGAGATTCTGATTCAGTAAAACTGAAACTTTTTATGTTTCTCTTTAATACTGAGTACAACTGGGTAAGATACGTTTTATTGCTATTTTCTTCTATACATATATAATTTAAGATTCTTATTTCAAATGCATTTCTTCTTAAAGTATGTAATGAAAAATGGAAGCATTTGGAGAGACATCATTTTTTGCTGTGAACAAAAGGATCACCGTCAGTGTAGAGATTTTAATTAAATATATTATCTACTTAATTTTAGTAGCATTCCTCAAGAAAAAATAGAAAATTTGCAAACTCTGTCTACAAACTACATGTAAGCAAATACGTGTTTAGTCTGTCAATCAGCTGATTATCTATTTACCTACTTATCTCTGTCATTTATTGGCTTAAAATTTTACTCAGATTGCCTTTTCTATGATGCTTCCTAAATAACTACCATATACACCTATTTTTACAAGTACATATGTTTCTTTTGTTGATTGAATTTCTAAAATCAGAAAAATACTATTATTAGTCCATCAATGTGGATTTCTTACCTCCATCACCATCCAACTTACAGTCATTCCTTTTAATTTTAAATACTCTAACTGGGCACAATGGTTCATGCCTGTAGTCTTAGCTACTTAGGAGGCTGAGGCAGGAGGATCACTTGAGCCCAGGAATTTGAGGCTGCAGTGAGCTACGATGGCACCACTGCACTCCAGCCTGGATGACAGAGCAAGAGTCCAGATCCAAAGAAATAATAATAATAATACTTAATTGTAAAGAATGCTTGAGTTTGGTGACCTTAACAGAAAAACAGTTTTATCTTAGAGTACGTTTTAAAATACACACACACATACACACACACACACCATATGACAGCAGAAATTCCCTCAGCCACCTGAGTAGACTAGTCTTAATATTGGTGTGATACTTATTTCTGTGGGTGGTACAGGTTTAGGAGTGAATTTTCCCAGAAATGAAGACAAAGGAATGAGTAAAAAGTACATCAGAGGATATCTTATCTGTACTAACCTGGAGTCTCATGCCAAGAAGTACGTCCGGAGTAATTATAACTTCTGTTCAGATCTCTCTTAATTGGCATTATTCAAATACAGAAAATTGAGTGAGAGTGTGACCTTGTTCACACTAGTGAACTTGTTCTCTGGAGATGAAAACTGACAACAGGCTTTTTTGTCATCAAAGGGTGAAGAAATGTGACAATCTGGGAACTGGTTTTAAGGCCCCATCTGCTAAACCAGAGAGAAATCAAGATTTTACAGTTCTATAAATATTTTAGTGTATCCCATCATTTATGAACTGTGGCAGCTATCATAAAACGTCTCTGACTTTTGTTACAACTGCATATAAGGCCAGAAAATTGCATCTCGTGGTAAACCATAAAAACCTAAGTAAAAGCACCATTCCTTTCAGTATATTCTAAAAATATACAACCTTCCTGTCAGTACATGGCAGGGTAGTTACCATCCCAGGATGCTTGTTTCTTTCTCATTTTTTTATCTGATCTTACCCTGGTCTTTCCAAGCTCTTTTGTGTTTCAGTATCTTTTTATGTTTCATAAATAACAGCTATTGCCATATAACAGCTGAAATAGATTTTACTTTGTCACAACACACTGTAAGCAAGAGACACTTGGATGATGTTAGCTGCCTTACAATAAGCCTTTATTTTTGACCTTATGTGTAATTGCTTAAGATGTGATTCTCATTTTTGTCTCTACTGAGTTTCTTTAATATTATAAATAAGATCGCTTAATTAAGAGGCAATCAGCACATTTACAAGGAGAAGCCACTCCTAAGAAACGATGTAGGCAAAATATATATAAAGCTGACTTGACAGTGAGATTAAAATGGTGATTAGTGGATTGCTTCATCCTCTTCTTCCATATACTCTTGTTCTCGGACTTTCAAAAATGTATGATACATGGGATATTTTAACTCTTAAATATGGTGTTGTTTTTCTGATGGCTTCACAACCGTGGTGGCTGTGAGGGTCACATCACATTTCAAGGACGACAAACTATTCACATTGGCATCTTTGGACCAGGCAAAGGACTGTTTCTCTTATTACTAGACTGCGGTTTGATAGGCTGCAAACAAGGCAACAGATCCCAGGGCTCGAAGTCACTCGTCGAAATCCGAGAGCATACGCACACACTCCTGTTGCATTCTGAAATATAAAGGATGCTCTGTGGATCATATTTTGGGGGATTAAGCTATAATATTGTCCTTGACTCTTATTTCTTACACACAGATGAATGCATGATTCTCAGTGTCCAAATTCTACCTGAGCATTTACCCAAGTCAAATATTTCTCAGCTTATTTATTAATATGATTTCCAACCCCCTAAAATCTGCCCTTCCACTCCCATCTTCCTCCCTATAAAGAAGCCATTTTCATTTGCAGTGAACAAAGCCAGCCTCATACTTGGGATGGGAATGGGAATGTGAGGCAATATGAAGCCTATTTACTGTTCATGAATGTAGCTTGGGCACACTCAGATTTGTGATAAATGCCCTCTGGGCTTGGGCTCTCAGATATAAGTGGTGGGAATAAAGTCATACCTTGGCCCTTCCTCTGTCCTCTATATAGAGTCCAGCTCTGGCCTGGGAAAATACTTTCAGACAAAAAATCTAAGCAGAAGAAGAATGGGCAGAACTCTGGGAACACTCTTGAGGCACTAGCAGAACCTCTGGCGGAAGACGAGAGCATTGCTGGTGTAAGCCTAGGGACCCCCACTGCCCAGAACTGGCATTCCTTAATGCTACTACTGAAATTGTGTTAATGTTAACAGGTGTTAGAAAGCATTCTGAGCCTGAACTTTTAACGACAATGAAAAGAGGAGGCAATAAATATTTCTGACTGAGAAACCAGTGGCTTGGAACATCCGAAACAAAGCTTTCTGGATGCACTGACTTGTGAAAACTATATTCACATGCTATACAACAGAATCCCAAGCAAGAGAATTAGAACTGAGAGCCACAGCAACGGGGAGGACTTACTTTGATTCTCAATGGTAGCCCATGAATTACAGTCTCATGAAACAGTCCTAAAAGTTTGGTCACTTGCTAGCAAAGATGAGCTCCTTTAATATCTCAAATCCTTAATTTTCTCTTCTGCGAAACAGGCCCTTTGAGGTCCCCATACTGGCAATGTACTACTGGCAGAACTATGCTACTTGTGAAACATCTTGAATAACACCCTTCTCTCTTCATGTTATAAGAATCAAAGTATCTAAGGTAATGAAACTCTTAGCAAGTTCCTGAAGCAGAGTAAGTACTCAATACAATGTAGCTGATGTTGGCATCACTATGTCTGTGAGCCTTGCACATAGTGTGTGCTAAATACATCTTGATTGAATTGAATTAAACTGAACAGAGATGTAGGGAGTTTTATGTAAGATTATTCTTCTACTCATTACAAACTGTCCTGCATGAGGACATTTCATCTATATTAGAATAGGATTGAATTGAATGAATATGAAATAATGCCAAATGTGATACTAAGCACTGTGTGCTATTTACCTTATGAAATTCTCTTTTAATACTTTAATTGTTTTTTTTCCACTTTACTGATAAATACTAAATTTCAGAGAGGTGAATTTACTTGCTTGTGTTTACATAACTGAATGGCAGAGTCAGGGTTTGAACTTAGGGTACCTGGTTCCCAAACCAAGAGGCAAAATGGGATAGCAATGGCTGCCTGAAGAAACTGAAAGGTTCCCAAGTCAACATTCTATTTGTCTCAACAGAAAAATAGCATTATTTCTGCTGAGTAATAAAGTGATAGATATCTTAATATGTGTACCTAAAACTTCCTATTTCTTTTTTTATTTTTTATGTCCCTTTTTATTTATTTATTTTTTATTAATTAAGTTCTCAGGTACATGTCATAACGTGCAGTTTTGTTACATATGGGAATTTGTGCCATGTGGGTCTGCACCCATCAACTCGCAGCACCCATCCCAAATCATCATTATATCATGTATAAATCCCCAATGCAATCTCCCCCTCGCCACCTCCCCATGATAGGCCCCGTGCGTGATTCCCCTTCCCGACTCCAAAGTATCTCATTGTCATCCCACCTATAGTGAGAACATGCGGGTTGTGGTGTTTGTGGCGTTTGTGTTTGGTTTCGTCTTGTTATAGTTTTGCAAGAAGATGTTCCAGCCTGCATCCAATGTCCCTACATAGGGACCAAACTCATCCCTGTTTTTATGGCTGCAAGTATTCCATGGTGTATATGTGCCACATTTTCTTAATCCAGTCTGTCACAGATGGACATTTGGTTGATTCCAATCTTTGCTATTGGTGAATAGTGCGCAATAAACATACTTGGCATGTGTCTTGTAGTAGAATAATTATAATCCTTTGGGTATATACCCATAGTGATGTCTGTCATATGGTTACATCTAGTCAGATCCCTGAGGAATTGCCATACTGTTTTCCATAATGGTTGAACTAGTTTACAATCCCTATTTCTTAAAGTGTTATGGTTTGTGAGAAGTTCTGTAACTGGAAGTCAGTGGCTAATGAGTAGTGCATGCTCTTCCCCTCTGCAGGGAGTACTGATGGAGGTGGAACACCCGGACTACAACTACCACAACATGTTGTGTGTCCTGAGGGAAGAAGGTATCTCTCATCTGCTCCCACGCTAACGAACAGAAGGACATTCCAGGAACATTCTGCTGGTACCTTCTCTAGTTTGGCGAAGAAAAACAGCACTATCTGAGATCTTATTTGTTGTTGTTTTTGTTGTATTGTGGTTTTGGCCTTTCACTGGGAGACAGAACTAGAACCGATGAGTAGAAATTACAAGGAAATAGATTTAAATTCCAGAAAATAAGCAGTTTTCCAACCATGAGAGCCATTGTTGAGTATCACCTGCTCTAGAATGTATTTTATCATTTGGAAGGAAATTAAACAGATGACTTACAGGTTACTTTTTGACTCTTAATTCTAAGATTCGATGGCAGAAGGCAACCCTAAAGCAGATATTCTTCAACTGATAACTCCTCATGACATGTTTTTTAAACAAAATGAAGTCTAACCATTTTAAAGACTATCGGAGAAGCACAGTATGAGAACCCATTCAATTATGCAACCTGGACGTACTGAGACCCTTGTCTGTTTTGACTAAGGCAAATGTGTTTCTGTCCTTGTGAACCACACAGAACACCAGAATCTAGTTGTAGATAATGAATCTGGTAGAGTCAGACAACATATAAAAATAAATGAAAGCTAAGATATTTCAAAACCGCAAGGCGGGGGTGAAATTTTAATCAAAGTAGACCCTGCTGTATTTCCGTGCTCTTCTCCGTGGTCCGTGGTCCACCGTGCTTGTCAAATCTGACTGCTGACAAGACCACGGTCTTGGGGATAAAGGGTCCTGAATTCCATTTCTCAGCTGCCCACGGGTATCACAAAGCACAACCCCTTCTCTCTCTCTTCAGTTAAGAGTTTATCATGGGCCTGATATAAGGACTATGGATTGGGAGAATTCATTTCCGAAGCAGGAAGTGAGACCAAGAGGAAGTTCAACAAAGCTGATGCATATTGTGGTAACTAAATCCTCATCTGCATTTAATCAAAGGGCACTGGTGAGTCACAAGTGGGACAGCAGGAATCCCCATGCCAGTAATCAGCGCAGAAGGCCACATCAAATGCCGCCCGGTGCTCGACTTCCTCCTCTCTATTGTTCCGCAGACATTCTTAGAGCGGAAGATGCGACATAGACAGTGTGTACTTTTAAGTCCTTGTTTTCAAGCTACATGACTTTTACAGAAATGTGTGCCTCAAAGCCACAAAGACAGGCGAGTACAATAATATTTACCAAAAGCTCAGGGACCTTGCCAGATTTGGACCTGAGACACTGATGGCTGTCCGGAGCCTCCCGCTCCAGCAGCTCTGTGTTTAGACCCACGGGAGATGCTGTGCTTCTCTCTTGTCCATGCTGGCATCTCGCCTGGCTGAAGGGGCATCTCCCCTTGTGTGAGTTATCTCGCTCCCCAAGATCTCAAGGGGACTCCAAGGCAACTTTGCCTAGAGCTTTGCACTTTGAAAGTCTGCCCCTGGAAACTGTGATCTTGTCATGGCACATGGGCCTCTGTGGGAAGTGTTCTTCTCTAAGGAAAGCAAATCAGTCTTATTCGTCACAGAATGCTGCCTAAAATACAAACTATAATGTGCAGTGTAGGAAGATTATACTGTACACGAAGTTATAGAGTAAAAGTAAAAGTTAACGTTCCAAAACTACAAACAGAAAACTATATCTAGATTTACTTTCCTAAAGGAATGTCAATGGAATAGAGGTTAGAAAATTGTGATGTTCATTTTCAGGCCATTTCCTTATTCTGTGAATTAAATCTGTAAGTAACATCAATTTATACTGAACAAGTTTGGAGATTCGGAACAACGTGATTTTGCAAATAGCCCATTGTCATGTTCTTACTCAAACTGAAGCTACATACCTCTTTGGAATTCAGCCATAAATTTAACATTTTTTTTTCATTACTTTATTTGCGATTTGAAATTTGAATCACTAAAACATTAAAATATGTTTTAAATGTAAATACCATGTCATATTTTCTTTAATTTTCCATATTCATTTGGTATCTAAGTGGTTTCCTATAATCAGAAGAAGCCATCATTGTTGGCTTCGTTAAATTGGTTGTTTTATTCTCTATTTCCTATTATTAATAGTCAATATACAACATTCATTAAATATTCATCCCAGAGAGTAAGATATGAGGGTCTGGGCTGAGGGAGGTTTTTCTCTTTTCCACTTGTCACAAAATGCACCCCTTCATGATCAACAGAAAATTTTCTGCAACAATTCTAAAAGTTGATTCTCTATCGAGATCAAATGTGAGGTTAATAGTTTCTTAAAATGTTTACTGACAGTTCACCCAGAGCCCGCCACCTTAATGAGCAGCTTTTGTTCACAATTTAAAGCAGCTGTTCCGTTCTTCTTAGAGACACTCAGTACTAGAAGAGAAGTGTTAGCGCAGATCACAAGTGAAGGACGCCATAGACCTTTCTGCATCACTTGTTCTTTTAACAGAAGGGATCTGTGGATGAAGAACAAGCCTCTACTCAATATTAGAAAGATAGCAACTTTTGGAAGACAATGTGGTGATTCCTAAAGGATCTAGAACACGAAATACCATTTGACCCAGCCATTCTATTACTGGGTATATAGCCAAAGGATTATAAATCATGCTACTATAAAGACACACGCACACGTATGTTTATTGTGGCACTATTCACAATAGCAAAGACTTGGAACCAACCCAAATGTCCAACAATGATAGACTGAATGAAGAAAATGTGGCGGCCGGGCGCGGTGGCTCAAGCCTGTAATCCCAGCACTTTGGGAGGCCAAGACGGGCGGATCACGAGGTCAGGAGATCGAGACCATCCTGGCTAACACGGTGAAACCCCGTCTCTACTAAAAAATACAAAAAAAAAAACTAGCTGGGCGAGGGGGTGGGCGCCTGTAGTCCCAGCTACTCGGGAGGCTGAGGCAGGAGAATGGCGTGAACCCAGGAGGTGGAGCTTGCAGTGAGCTGAGATCCGGCCACTGCACTCCAGCCCGGGCGACAGAGCGAGACTCCGTCTCAAAAAAAGAAGAAGAAATGAATGGAGGTCTCACTGCACCCCCACCCCACTGGGAAGCCGCAGAGAGTCTCTAGGGGCTGGAGGGGCAAATGGAGGGGGACGTGGTGTTACCAGAGCCGCCCCGAGGAAGGCGGAGGCCTCGCGGGAAGAGGAGGGAGGCCCAGGATGGGGGGCGGAGACCCCGATGCTCCTGACTGACAGCAGCGAGCCGGCCCCGCGCATTTCCCGGTTCTCGCATCTGCCGGGAGCCACAGTTTCCGGTCNGGGAGCCCCTCAAAAAAAAAAAAAAAAAAAAAAAAAAAAAAAAAAAAAAAAAAGAAAGAAAATGTGGCACATATGCACTGTGGAATACTATGCAGCCATAAAAAAGGATGAGTTCATGCCCTTTGCAGGGACATGGATGAAGCTGGAAACCATCATACTCAGCAAACTATCACAAGAACAGAAAACCAAACAACACATGTTCTCCCTCATAGGTGGGAATTGAACAATGAGAACACTTGGACACAGGGCAGAGAACATCACACACCGGGGCCTGTTGGGGGTGGGGACCTGGGGGAGGGATAGCAGTAGGAGAAATACCTAATGTGAATGACAAGTTGGTGGGTGCAGCAAACCAACATGGCACATGTATATCTATGTAACAAACCTGCACGTTGTGCACATGTACCCTAGAACTTAAAGTATAATTTAAAAAAGGAAAGAAAGATAGCAACTTTTCTATTCTATGAACTTTTCATAAGCTCCTTTACATATAGGTGTTTGCACAGCTATTTGTTTTTCTTAGTTACATTATTTCTTGTGGGGATCAACGTATTGGCTTGGGGAAAGCAACCTGATCATGTAATTGCATCCAGAACAAAGACTCCTAGGACGAGCTAGGCTGGCATGAGTTTACAGCATCCCATTTACACTACCTATAGGAAGACCACCTTACTTCAAAGCAAAATAGAGAATGTTTTCTTTAGGTACGTTTTTCAAAACAAGACTTGGTGTATCCACAGAAATTAGAGATAGAGAGAGAATACTAAAAAGTTTCCTTTGCTTATTCCAATTTTTTCTTTACTTTTAGTTCCTTTCTTTCATTGCAGGCTTAAATAACAAACACAATGGGAAATGGTCCTGCTCTCCCATGAAACTATAAACACTCTGCAAACACTAGAACAAAATGGAAAGGAAAGAAAAGAATAGAAAAGGAAGGGGTTTTAAGTTAAGGCATTGACTCTGCTGTCTTAGAAAATACAGCTTCCTTTCCACAAAACTTCTGTTCTTATCCATCGAGCTTTCGGTGGCCTTTCCTGTTCTTCATAACATGCAAGTGAAGAATCAGTGGGTGACAGTGAACACCATTAACCTAATGACTTGGAGGGCTTTGCCCTGGGCCATGATTTACATTCTTATGTTCTCAAGACTTAATTTGGTTTAGCCATGACTTAATTTCTTCAGAGGATTGAGCCCAGGGGCCTCTAATAATTTCCTTGTCTGTAGTACCATGCTGTTGGTAAACCACACTCAGGAATAATCAACAGAGGCTCACTCTACTTAATTTATTAATAAAACTTGCTAACTAAATAGCACTGGCAATTTTATTCCATAACCACTCCTTATAACGGGTGCTTCCTATACTTAATACTCAGATTCAGCATTATAATATAAAATCAATAAATAGCTAAGAACAGTTTGACCATCTCATTTTGTGTTGGGGGCACAGCCTAAGAATCAAACTTCCCATTTTTAAACATTTCCACTTGGAAGTACCTCCTAGAAGAGTTCGTTGTGTGCCACTAACATGCCGACAGTAATAATGCATGGGTTTCATTCTCTATTACACTGTTTAAGTTAAACTTTTCTTTGTATCATCAGTGCTTTCGCCTAGGACTAAATGATTCCCAATCTGCATTCCCTTAGACGATGCACAGATCATTTGAGAATGGCTTTCCTACTCTGACAAGCTTGTGATTTTATTTAAACAAATTCTTTCCCCCCAGATTCCCTACAGAACAGCTATTGTACCCTTTTGTTGATTGTAGTGGACATATTGCAGATCTCCAATTACCTCCCCATGGACCACCCACCACAAGAAGGTTTTGTCTTGCCAGCACAGAAGCACTGGCAGCCTCTTGCCTCCTGGAGACTGGAGGGAGACCTTTGTCTCAGCCCTGTCTCCAAGTTTAACAGACTCCACTGGCCCTGCATCTGTGCTTGTCCTGACATAGAACAATCTAATCAATTACGCCAAACCACTTTGGAGTAAATACATTGTCTAACAGAATAATAATTAGGTGGTAAAAAGAAAACATTATAATGTTCTTTTGGATAGGAGGTTGACAGCTTCCAGACAAATGTAAGAGATTTGTAATGTGAAAATGTAGCAATGGGGCAAGAGATTTGCTAATGAAAAGAAACAACTAAGTACAATGGGACACATGGGCGCCAAGTATTCTCACAAATCTCTGAACATTTACAGTCGAGATCTTACATTTTCCACTTCTTTTTTTAGTCTTCTGAAGTAGATAATTTAGTTAGTAAAATTCCTTATTAATGATACAGCATTTGAAAGAGCTATTTGTGTTATGAGATCTGATGTAACTTACATCAAGATAAATCACGGGTCGAAAATTAACGCATTGTTTTGCGTAAGTAATGTAGGTTGTGATTCTTGAAATTCTTTTCCCAGGGAATTTTGGTTTACAAGTGTGGTCTCTGGAATGAGGTATTATCTTGTATTCTAATTTTTTTCTTGATGCTTTTCCAACATATGTAATAATAGTTCTTTAAATTTCAATAATCAAATGCTACTTCAATTGGTATACAAACTATTTTGAAAATACACCCTTGAAGTTATAGTCACCACTTACCATAGACTTATAACTCGAATTTTGAAAACTAAACACCCTCTAAAATTATGTGAGTTAATACCATAGCAGAATAAACACTAAAAGAATTAAATCTACTCTCTTTGAAGTCTTTCTTCACTAACCTAAGGCTAAATTGTTCTATGAATCTTTTTTTATCTAAAAGATGAAATTTTGAGATTTATGCATAAAATACTTAAACTCTTTATAATAAATAATATATAGAATGCAACAAAATATCAATGGCTTTATAAAAATGAAGAGCAGAGAATCATAATTAAAGGCATAAAACGTTTTGGTCAACTTCAACCATTCCTACTTTTCTTCATCACTTCAAGACCCAGTTTTATTGCTTAATAATTGGATAATTTTGAATTACATACCATAATTAAGGTGGCAAGTATTAGATTATTAAATTCACACTCCCTTTAAGTTACTTATGCTTTATAGTCATTACTGTTATGCTCAATAGTAATGAAATGATACTCGAATAACCTTCTATCTACTTCCTTGATTCTAGAAGTTCGCACTCAACACGCACACACGAAGAGTGCACATCATACATACCATACACACACATCACACACAAAATGCCATCGCATTCCACAATCAAAACTGCATTTCATATTAATGAGATTGTGTGTGTGTGTGTGTGTGTGTGTGTGTTGCAGAGTTCAGAGACATTTATTGTAGGACAATTAAAAAGCAGGTGTTTTGTAGTTTGGAAGAAACTGTTGGGGCAGTAGTGTACGTGCACAAACACATACACACATCCAGTTCTACTGTCTGGTTCTGTGTTTTTAATCACCTCTTGGGGAACCATTTAAAGTACCTTCTTGTCCATGCTTTATGTGCAACTGAAGTATAACAAACATGGAAATGTACATAAATCATAACTCTACAGATGAGTGAAATATCACAAAGCAAACACATCTTGCAACCAGCAGCCAGGCAAAGAATAGAGCACACTCAGAAATTCTTCTTAAGCCTCCTCACTTCCCCAGTGGTAACCACGATCCTGAGTTGTAACACCGTAAATTACTTTTGCCTATTTTACGAACTTCACATACATGGAATAATTCATCACGTATACTTTTCTCTAGCCTCTTTTGCTCAATATGACATTTTAGGGATGCATCCATGTTGTTGCCTATAGCACCAAGTCTTCTTTTGGAATGCTCTGTAGTGTTCCATTGCATGAGTATACAGTGATTTTTTAATCTGTTCTAATTTTGGGTTGTTTTCATTTTGAGCTAATCAGAATATTGCTGCTGTGAGATATTATACAAATATCTTTTTGGTGAAGATCTACAGGATATATATGTAGGAGTAGAATTGCTGAATTGTATGGCATGTATATTCACTTTCAGTAGATATTGCCAACTTTTTTCCAAAGTGCATATACCAATTTATACTTCTCTTTCCAATTCATGAGCGTTCCCATTGCTCCACGTCCTCACCAGCATTGGCATTAACGAATTTCTCATTTTAGCCATTCTGACGTTTTGTATTAGAATCACATTGAGTTTTGAATTTTTATTTCCTGTAAAGCTAATAAAATCGAGGTTTCAAAAATACATTTATCAGCCAAGCGCGGTGGCTCAAGCCTGTAATCCCAGGACTTTGGGAGGCCAAGGCGGCTGGATCACGAGGTCAGGAGATCGAGACCATCCTGGCTAACACGGTGAAACCCTGTTTCTACTAACAATAGAAAAAAGTAGCCGGGCGAGGTGGCGGGCACCTGTAGTCCCAGCTACTCGGGAGGCTGAGGCAGGAGAATGGCGTGAACCCGGGAGGCGGAGCTTGCAGTGAGCTGAGATCATGCCACTGTACTCCAGCCTGGGCGACGGAGCGAGACTCCGCCTCAAACAAAAAAAAAAACAAATACATTTATCAGCAAGTAAAAGTATCTCTTCGGGTGTTCTGCCTATTGTGCTATTAGGTTGAATGTCAATAGCACAATAGCACAATAAGCATAAGTTAAAATGCGCATTCTAAATTTATAATTAAATGAAAAGGATTAAGAATAACCAAGACAATTCTTAATATTGTTATAATTTATCACATCAACAGGAAAAAAGAGAAAATGTATATGATCATTAAAATACATTGATAATAAATGATTACGTTTAACACCCATTCATGGTAATAACTTTGGGAAACTGGATATAGAAAAAAACTTTCTAATTTTGAGTTGACTTGTAGGAATTTTTTTTATTCCTTTTGACTTGTAGGAATTTTTGTTCTGTTCAGAAAATAAATCCTTTATTGAGTATAAGCATTTCAAATATATTTTCCCTCTCTACAGCTTGAATGTTCATTCTTTTAATAGTGTCTTTGGAAAAAAATAATTTTGAAGTAGTCCAATGTGTCATTTGTTCAGTTCAGGATTAAATTATTTTGTGTCCTGTTTGTCAGATTCTTGCTAACCATATAACATGGAGATACAATTTTACCTTTTAGTAATACCTGTTAAAATCTATTATATTTAGATCTAGAATTTTTTGGGGAATAGTTTTTGCACTGGGTATGAGATAAGGGTGAAAATTCACCTTTTTTCCTATGCGATGACTAATTGACTCAGCATTAATTTTGTAAAGACTATTCTTTCCCTAATGCATACTACAGTTTCACTTTTATCACAAACCCCATGACCCGGCATGCGTGGGTCTGTGTCAGGGACTTCCTTTATTTTATTTTATTTTTTTTTCGAGATGGAGTTTTGCTCTGTCACCCAGGCTGAAGTGTAGTGGTGTGATCTCGGCTCACTGTAACCTCCGCCTCCTGGGTCCAAGCAATTCTCCTGCCTCAGCCTCCCGAGTAGCTGGGACTATAGGCGTGTGCCACCATGTTTGGCTAATTTTTGTAGTTTTAGTAGAGACAGGGTTTCACCATGTTGGCCAGGCTGGTCTCGAACTCCTGACGTCAGGTGATCCACCCATCTTGGCCTCCCAAAGTGCTGGATTACAGGCGTGAGCCACCACACCCAGCCAAAGACATCTATTCTGTCTCATTGTGGATTTGCATGTCCCTCCACCAATGCAACAGTTTTCATTGTTGCAAAAATTGAACATGACTTCACATTTGTCAGTCTTCTAGCTTTATGTTTTTTATTCAAGATTGTCTTGGTTTTTCTTAATCCTTTTCATTTAATTATAAATTTAGAATGAGCGTTTTAATTTATACTTATTGTGCTATTGGGTTAAATGTCTTTTTCACAAACACTGAAAGCCTTGCAATAGTATATTTCTACATTGATGTAGAAATATAATAAGATGTAGAAATTGTTTTCAATGTTTTGAAATGTTCCCTGTGAAAGTTCTGCACTTATTTATTCTTTTTAGCTTAAACATTTGACATTTTCCCACATTATTGTAAGCTATGTTTCTAAAGTTTCATTTTCTATTTATTTATGCTGGTATATAGAAATGTTACTGTTTTTTCTACATTTACCTTTTATTATCTGATCCTGCTAAATTCACTTATCAATTTTGCCAGTACGTTTGTAGATTCAACATATACAATCGTGTCATTTTTACTTCCTTTCCTATCTTTCTTTCATGTTTCCTTATTACACTCAGTAGGACCTCTAGTAAAATATGAAGAGAAGTAGTAATGGTGAATATCCTTGTCATATTAATGAACTCTAGGGAAATATTTTGCTATTTCACTATTAAGCATTATTCTCCATGCAGGTTTATTGCTGATACATCCTTCAGATGAGAAAGATTTTTTTCTATCTCTAGTTTCCCAAAGTTATTACCATGAATGAGTGTTAAACTTAATCATTTATTCTCAATCTACTTTAATGATCATACAAATTTTCTCCTTTTTTCTGTTGATATGATAAATTATAATGATATTCAAATATTAAGCCAAACTTGACTTCCTGGAAAAAAGAAAGAAGACTAAATTGGTCATGATGTATTGCAATTTTTATGTATCTTTGCATTTGATTTTCTGTCATCTTGTTTAAGATTTTTGTACATAGGATCATGAGACATATTAGCTCGTGATTTTTTCTTTATTATAATGTCCTTTTGGTTTTAATATCAAGGTTATGCTAGCTTATAAAATGTTTTGAGGAGGGACACTTTTGAGTGTTTTGAGAATTAGCTGTTGAAGCAGTCTGAGTTTGGATTCTGCTTTGTAGGAAGGGCTTTAAGCAAATTTTTAATCCTTTAATTGATACAGAGTGATGCACATTCTCTCTTTTTTGTTACTTTTGGAAGTTTACTTCTGATCTAGGAATTTTCCATTTTCTACTAAATTTGTCAACCTATTAACATTAAAATTGTTCATGGTATGTTTGTTTTAAAATGTTTTCATTTTGTGGAAATTTATCCTTTGACGCACAGGTTATTTACAATTTATTGCTTTTTTTCCAAACTGCTAGGCATTTTCCAAATGCTTTTATTTACTGATTTCTAGTGTGCCTCCACCATGATCAGAAAATATATCCTGAATGGTTTTTGTCCTTTGAAATACACCAAAGCTGTCAATATCACACTGCATGTAATCATTCTGGGTGAAATCCTTGTAATCTTGAAAACTTGATTTTTAAAATATATTTTACTTGGATCAGTTTGTTAATCATGTTGCTGAGATCTTCTGCATTTGCTGTTGGTGAAATTGTTTGAAAGTCTTCCACTACCATTGTGATTTTTCTCTTTTTTTTTTTTATTCTGTCAATATTTGCCCTATATATTTTGAAATAATATTATTGGATGCACACAGATTTAGACATGTTATGTTCTCCTGATAAATTGTTGTTTTTATCAATATTAATTCTACTTTCTCTCCAGGAAAGCGTCTTATCTTAATATCTAATTCATCTACTGTTAGGACAGCTACACCAGCTTACATTTGGTTGATGTTCAAATATTTTTAAAAATCTTAATATTACACAAACACTTTGCCATTTAAGTGCTATTAGAAGGAATGATTGTTGAAAATGACCTTAACTCTGATGTATTCAAATATGTTTGATGAAATGCAGGGTCTCATGTATACATACCATGCTAAGTACCTAGCCAATAGTATATCATAATGTCAAATGCTGTAATGAAACCAAAAATGTAATGTGGGAAGACACTGGAGAGAACTGAGAAGAGAATTTGAATAAATATATTTTCCTGCGGGGGTGGGGGGAAGTTAAAAAAGAGAGAGATGGAAAAAGTTCATGTGAGTAGAGAAGATGATCACAGCTAGAAAAACAAATGTGTATTGGCTCACAGGGGCCACCATTGTGTAGGCTCAGGCATTTGCTTGCAAAAGCTGAAATTATCCTGAGAATAAAAGCTAACAAGTAGTTTGCATGATGGTTCTGCAAATGAATTACTTGGTGGTGGCTGGGAGTTTAACGTTACAAAGTCATTATTCATGGAAGTGGACCTAGAAATCTATATTTTATCTAGACCCCACATTTCTGTATTAATAATTTGTCTGATATCCTCATTTGGAGGAAGACATAAGACTCGCCTGGGATTATTGGAGATATGTGACTCTCAGTGGATGAGTGAATAGATGAAAGATAGAGGACTTGATTTGAAATTACCAAGTAGAGTAGTAAATACTAGAGTGCCAAATTTGTCTCCCTAGAAAACAGCCTGGATTTCTGATACTGCTTCGCCAGGAAAGCTGTCCTTCACATCTAGTGAAGCTAAGGATATTTAAAAGGAAAGAATATCAAAATTATGGTAAAAAGGTTCATTTGCTTCATGTTCCAGTGGCTGATAATATTCATATTTCTTTGTGATATATATATTTGTGAATATAATAATAACCAAAGCGCTTGGGTTATTCAAAAAGGATTATACATTGGACTCTAAATAGAAGTAATAATCTCTATATATCTTTAACACTGCTTAAAACTGCCATAAGCATTTTTACTCTCTTTGTTTCCTATACCACTCTCCAAAATTGTTAGTTTTCCTGATAGTTCGATTGGCTGTATGTAGACTAGGATTGGGTTTTAAAGTCTAATTCTTCCCTTACATTATTTTATTTATAATTGACCTAGCTATGTATTTGCATAAATTATCCCATTTAATCACAAAACAATCATTTGAGATTGGTATTTAAAGATTAGAAATCTTATGTATGGAGTTTCAGTAAGTTGGAAAAAAGTCCTAAAGCCAGTGAGTGGAAAATCTGGGGCTCCAACACAAATGTCTTTGTCTGCAAATTCTCACTTCTCTTTTCGTTGTGCAATATTGCCTCCCTGCATTGCGAAGTAGATATATTTTAGGGTGTCTGTCCAGGCCATGACCTACTAATTTCTCTGGAAAACAACTGTCTTTCTTCTATAGAGAACAGCCTGGAGAAAGTTTGTCTGTCTTCTTACCCTGCCTGCTAGCTACAGGTGATTAGAAAAGAGGTAAGCAACAGTTGATCAAAATTGGGCCCAAATAGGTCCCTCTCTTAGAGTGTTTTATTTGAGATTAATTGAGATTGACAGTTGGAAACCATGTCAAATGAATGACAGGAATATCGCATTCAGCTCAGTAAAGGTTTGCTAACCACACTTTTTTTGATACCTGGTTATGTTTTAAAAATAAAGCCGTAATTTTTCACGAGCTTATTCTTAATGATTTCTTTTACTAGCAGCTGGATAATCTAATCTCTTTCGTTACAACCCTGGCTTCCAGACATTTTCCAATGTTTACCTGTGGAGTACAAAGAGTTCGTATTTAGAACACATAA
The DNA here is from genome assembly GCF_001698545.2 of Rhinopithecus bieti. Taxonomy (NCBI): domain Eukaryota; kingdom Metazoa; phylum Chordata; class Mammalia; order Primates; family Cercopithecidae; genus Rhinopithecus; species Rhinopithecus bieti. The sequence goes on along the minus strand of NW_016814400.1, from coordinate 91,498 downwards.
GTAACTTCTGGGATTAAATGGGATAATAGGAATTAATGAGATTAAATGCGATACTTCACTAAGAAAAAGATATGTCAATAGAAATAAGTGTAAAACTTGATTAGGATGATGGAAAAGCTGCATTCAATCTGTGAAAATTTATCTAACTTGAACTTGCGATTTGTGTACTTTTTTCTGTAGGCATTATACTTGCATACAAAAATGTATTAGTACTTTCTAATTAACTTAAAATTCATAGAATAGTTTAAAATCATATAAATAACTCACCTTTTAAGAAAAGAATTGTCACCACAAACTTATCAGGCCTACTTCAGCAAAACTTGGAGCTTCATGTATTACATACTAGTCCAAATAAATGTAGAAGTGTTATAAGATGTATCTTCTATGTTTTATTCTTATTACACAACTCACAACTGTGGCAGGTACACCGGACGGTGATTCTTCACGATACTGGTAGTCTGGTGTTCACACATTTCTATAATCTCCTCCTGTTGATTGTGGGCAAGGACTGAGACTTGCTTCTACTAAGAAAATGTGGCAAAGGCTATAAGGTGTCACTTCCATGATTGTTACGCTACAGAAGTTTCCATCTTGCTGGTAGATATGCTCTGAGTGTTTCCGTTGCAGGCTTTGAAGAAGCGGCCATGTTGGGAGGCCCACATGTCAAGCTGGGAGTGACCTCTGAGAGCTGGCGTTGGCCTCCAGCCCACAGCCTGAAATAATAACTTCACCAAAAGATTCACAATAGTAATACAATGGTTACCGCTATGCACTAAAATAACTAATGCTAAATTATGTGCTGTATATTTGTCATGAGCATAGAAAACAACTTAAAATTCTGAAATCTTTTGAAGCCCCAAGTATACAACTCCTTGGTGACAAGTCAATAATCTCTTCATATTCCTAACTGTCAAAGCAGGGATGATTTTTCTCTGTCTTATCCGTGTTGAGTAATGAACCAAATCCTGGCTTTAGCATATTCAAATGGTTGCATCATGGGTAAATATGAAATGTTGCAGTTAAAGCCCTATATCAAAAAAGAAAATTAACTCATTTTTTAAATTTACTTTTATATTCTTGGAGAGCTGATCTTAAAATAATTAAGAAAAATAAATAAACAGAAAACAATAAAAAAAGAAAAAATATTTTTTAAAAATAGAAAAAAATAAAAAATGTTGCTTCTATTGCTACTAACAGTAGTTTACTTTTCTAATTAAAGATAATGTTTGTTTACCTTAAATATGAAGCCAAGTCTGACACGAAGTTCTTTTTAGTCATGGGGACCCGAACTTACTCATCTTTCAGATTTGGCCACAGATGAACCACAGCTGCACTCTGCAGTTCTGGAGAATGGAACTGTTCTCTCATTCACCACATCTACCTTTAATGAACACAAACCCTGGGAGCATTATGTAGGGTTTTGGAAAGGAGTATTTTCTCATTCCAGACTTTTCCATGGACTTTTCCACTGGTTGGTATACATGTGTCCTGCCGTGCTGATGGCTGCGTTGATCAGACCCATCCATTCACGTCAATTCATCATCGTTTGCTGTGCAAAATCCCTCTCTGGTTTGAATCATTTTTACTTCTTATTTCCATTTTTCACCCCTGTTATGCTTTCCTTCCCACATGCAACTACTGTAATGTGTTTAATATGTATTAAAACACAGTCTAATTATATTTCTTCCTTCTCATACTCAACACCAGCACAAACAGCACTGCAATGACCCTGCACACCCATCCCTTTATGAACCTGCTTCACAATTTGGCATATACACTCTGGTACAGTATATTTAAATTAGATTTGACTACTACTGAATGCTATGCAAAAGGACATTGGCACTGCATAGGGTGTTGTTACTCTCACATGCCTTCTACCACTAGCATTATCCTGCTTTCTGATTGTTGACGTCCTAATAGGTTTAAAGTAATCTCACTGTTTTAACATGCATATGTCTAATGGTAAAAGAATTCGTGTATATCTTTATGCGTTTTTTTGGTTTTGGGGTTTCTTCTTCTCCCTGTTCCTATATTTTCCCCATTTTCTCATTAAGCCTTTCTTTTTTGTGTTGGTTTATAGGAATCCTTTATATAATCTAGATATTTGTCCTTTGTTGATTTTAAATATTGAAAAGACTGTTCCTAAATCTCTCATTTTTCTGTTGTCTTTGTACATAGCATGCTTTGTGAGCTGCAATTCTTAACTTCATGGAATTAAATTCATTAATTTACAAAGAAGATACAAAAATTACAAAATCTATGCCTCAAATAATACATTCCTAAGGCAGAAATTAAGGAAGATCAAAGAGAAATCCATTTAAAATAGCATATATAACACACAGCTTTCTGGTTTCAATTAATCCAGTGGAAAGAAATAAGGAAGGATACAAAAAACATAGCCCAATCAGCAATTGTATCTTATGGATATATCAAAATTTATGTCCCAATAATATATATTTCTTCTTTTCAATTGCACATCAAATATTCAAAATTGACTAAATATTATGTCAAAAAGGAATATCTCAAATTTCATAAAGTACAATTTTAAAATTATCTATTCAAATAAAGCAAAATTAAAAAAAATAAAAGTCTTCAACTTAGAAATTTAAATACAAACAGGTTTCTGTTAAGTAAATCTTAGAGTAAAAGGGTTAAATAAGCCAAAATTTCAGAATTTTTAGATCTAAAGAAAACTACATATAAGAATCTATGGGAGCTAAAATATAAGGAGAAAAAGTAGGTGAAAATGACAAACACAGCATACAGAAAATATACACACATTTATAATAAGAGAAATACAAACTATAACTACTATTTCTGACTTCCCAGACAAGCCAAAATTCAAAGCCTTGACACTCTGTTGGTGAGGACAAGTGAAATGAATATTTTTATTTATTACTGATGGCAGTGCTAAATGGTGCAACCCATATGAAGAAGAAATTTGGCAAAACAATATTCATTTCTTCTTTGATTCAGAAATCCGCATTTGACAGACATACCTGATGGTACATTTCTGCAAACATGAAACATCATATTCATAAGGGTCATTCACTGTCACGGTAAAACATCAGAACCAGCCCAAATGTTCACTAATAGTGAACTGGTTGAATAAGCCAATGAAATATCATGTGGACATAAAATGAATGAGGAAGACCTCTGTGAAGTTCACTATTGCGCATATATGTTGCTCCATGAAGGAAATAGATTGATTTTTACAACATATCATTAAGATCAAAATTGTGTAGATAGTAAGCTACTTTTTTGTGCAACAAAAAATAATTATTTTTTTCCACTTTTTTTAAAAAAAAGCAGAAAGGATAGATGGAAACTTAATAAAAAATGTTTACCTCTAGGTGATGGATGGTAATGGTGTGGAAGGATTGAAGAGGGAAAGAAACTTTCTAAGAATGCTTTGTAATATACTTTTAGCTTTTGAACCACAGAGGTTTATTTTCATGTTAAAATATTAAATAAAAGAACGTAAAAAACAAATCTTAAAATGGAATATCAACAGAAAACAAATGAACCTATCAGATTGATAAGATAAAATACAAGGAAAAATAATTGATTCAAATAATATTTGAACCCGTTATTTTGCATACAGCTACTGAGATACGTTTTGAGGACAAAAAGAGCTTCAAAGAAAATTAGAATTTTACTTCATTAGATATATTGTTGATAGTGATATTGGTATAATAATTATAAAGCTATGTTTTGATAAAGTTAAATACAACATATATTGATATGAACAGGGTATTCTTACTGTAAAAGGGAGATTAAAATAGCGAAACATAATATGAGGAAGGTGAAGAGAGCCCAGTGATGTTGCATTTCAATTAGAAATATCAGAATGAACTCAAGACTTTTAAAAAGCCCTATTTTCTAGTTTTGACCATTGAAATGTAACCAACAATACTCCAGCACCAGTAAGCACACTGGATGCTCAGTTCTTGCTTTCAAAATACCATCCTGTACTTAAGGAACCAGGTCTTTGTGAAGGAGGGCTAATTCCAGGAAAAGTACCAGGTGAGACTGACGAGATTGCTCAGATTAATGAGGACGTGTCAGAAATGGCACAGGAAACAGCTTGAAGTGATTCCCACTGGTCAAATTTGTGACAGTTGAGCAAGATGAGAAACATCATAGATGATAACACACTAAGTTACAGATATTTGCATGGTGTATAGCAGTACCAAAAATGAGAGGTGGTAAGAGAGAAAAAGCTTTTCTTTACAAAAGAAAGCAAGCCAATACATATAGAAGAAAAGCTCAAATGAGGAGAAAAATCATTTTGCAACTATCCTATAATACTTGGTTTTGGAAACAATTATCAATGGATACTACCTCCTTTGGGTAAAACGTTGCTATGGAATAGGATAGTCTCAAATTTTAACACAAAGATGAGTTATTATTTTCAAATGGGAAAAGGCATCTTTACAATGGGAAGATGTTTGTCGTCACCTGTAGTAGCTGCTATGGACACCCCAGCAGATCACCATGGAGTGTGTCGCCCAGATGCTGTGTTTTGAACACTAACAAAGCTCAGCTCCCCATTTCTTCAGAGAATTCCTTCTGCTGAAGGGAGCCACCTTTAGGTTTCCCCCGCCCCCCACCCAGCCCATGGCAGCACACATTCAACAACTGGCTACCATGAGGACATAAAAGGCCAGCCCCACGGAACCAACAGGTGGAGTTCTGTAACCCTCTTTATCCTCTGGAGCTACCCCCTCCCCTCTTTGCTCACCCACCAGGGATCAGGCCAAGGTTGAAGTTTAGCTGAGACCACATCCTTGCTTGCTTCTTGCTCTCTTCTTCTCCTACTTCACTCACCACCTTACAGGTTCTTCCCGCATCACACCTCAATAAATCCTATACCTTAATCCCTGCTGAGGTTTTAAGTCTAGGCAACCCAAACTAAGACATGCCCTTAAGTAAGCAAACTTTGCTTTTGCTAATGTGACAAAATTACATGTTGTGCTCTGGAATGTTATGAAATTTTGTTTCCAAAAAATACTTAACCTGAATCTAATTATGAAGAACCAATCAGACAAATCCAAATTGTGCCAGATATTTTAAAAGACTAAGTGGTGCCCAGATTCTTAAAATAATGACAGTGCGTATTTAAAATAGTAAACAAAAGTTTTTTTAAAACTTGGGAATTGTTCTGTATTATAGAAAACTAAGAATTATACAATGAAATACTGTGTATAACCTTTGGTTGGATACTATATTTTTTTCCCAAAAAACCAAGCTTTAAAATAAAATTTAAGAACATTTAGGCATACTGAAAATTAACTTAATATAGGTAATTTATATAATTGTGGAATGTCTTGAGGGTGACATAATAGTATTGTAGTTGGTGAGAAAAAGTGTTTTCTTAGGAGATAAATGTTGAAACTTAGAAGGGAAGTGTCTTGATGTCTATGGCTTTTCATTGTGTTGGAAAATAAGTGCATTTGTTTTTTGTATATATGCATTTATGGAAAGAGAGAAACAGAATTGCAAATCATTAACAACTGGGAAGGGTATAGCATGTATTTATTATTCTTTCAACTTTTCTATAGAATTGAAAATTCTTGTATAAAAGTTGAGTGGGGAAAGCAGGAATCATTTGACCAACAAAATAAATATTGATAGTCTTGAGACTATAATCCAAAGAATAAAATAAATGTACATGCAAAAATACCAGTATAACTAAATGACTGAATTAAATGCGGAAGAAAGACAACTCACCATTCAGAAGGGACAAATTACTATTAGAGCACCACAGCAATAATCGCTGCAGGAAATCCACGGACCAATGCTAAAATTGCTAGGCAAAACTTTTAACACCAACAAAACATTTGCACAGCCCCAACATATCTCCAACAAAATATTAATTGCTGTGGTGTTCTTGTCCTAAGACGCCATAGATTCCTCAATACGCCTTTCTCCAGGAGATGAATGTTAATTCCCCTTACCTTCAGAAAGGATTGGATTTAGTGACCCACTTATTAAAAATTGAGTACAGAAAGAGAACCAGAGTAAATTCCTCAGACACTCGCAGATACTATCTTAACCAAGTGGCCTGGTTCCCATCACCAGTGATCATACAGAATATTATATGTAATATGCCTTATACGATGCAATGAGAGGGCATATCATTACACAGTATTTTTCCTCAAGATTTATAATATCAATTCAACCTAATCATGAGAAATGCCCATCAAGCAAACCTAAAAGAAGGAAAATTTTACAAAATTGTTGACCAGTGCTCTTCAAAAATGTCAAGGTCATAAAAGCAAAGACTAAGAGTAATCATAGCTTGGAGGAGGCTAAAGAGACATGACAACTAAATGCAATATGATATCTGGATTGGATTCTGAACAGAAAATAAACTTGGTGAAAAACTGGGACATCCAAATGTTAATTTCTTAGTTTTGATCATTTTATTAAGGTAATGTAAAGTTCAAAATTTGGGGAAGCTGAGTAAAAGGAATACAGAAACTCTGTACACTTTGCAACTCTTCTGAAAGTCTAAAATTATTTTAAGGTCTTTTAATTTTAGGAAAATTTTAGTATAAAATATGAAGAAAATCATGTGGACTGGGGCTTTTAAGAGGGGTAGTCTTTGAGTTTTTCATGCTTATTGTCCTAGTTGAGTTTTCCTGCTGATCATTTTTTCCATCAACTGTGGTATTTTTTACTCTTTCCAGTTGCCATAGTTTGGATGTTTTTCCTCTGAACCTCATGTTGAAATATGACAGTCAATGTTGGAGGTGAGGACTAATGGGAGGTATTTGGCTCATGGATCTGGATTCCTCACAAATGGCATGGTGCCATCCTCTCTATAGTACGTGAGCTCTACAAGAGCTGGTTGTTAAAAAGAACCTGGCTCCTCCCTCGTTTTCTCTTGTTTCCACTCTCGCCATGTGATCTGTGTACACACAGGCTCTCCTTCCCCTTTTGCCTTGAGTGGAAGCAGCCTGAGGCCCTCACCAGATGCAGATGCCAGTGCCCTCCTTTTTGCAGAGCCTGCAGAACAGTGAGCCAAATAAACCTGTTTTCTTTATAAACTACTTAGCCTTCTTTATAAACTACTTAAAATACTATTCCTTCATAGCAACACAAACGGACAGACTGAGACAAAAGTTTATGGAATTATCTACATTTTCTGATTTGATTTACAATACATTTTCCGATTTGTTTTACAATACATTTTCCGATTTGTTTTACAATACATTTTCTGTTAAATTTATGTTGTGTCTATAACTATGCCCCCTTTGTCATTCTTTGAGTATTTGCATTTTTGATTTGTCTTAATTACCATGCTAGTTGTCCATTTCTTTTATTAAACTTTTAAGAGAAAGATTTTGATTTGTCTAATTTCTATTTTATTGTTGTTCATCTATTTCACTGATTTCTATCTTGGTCTCTGTTATTTCCTTTTTCCTGCATTTAAGGGTTTGCTGTTTTCCTGTTTTTCTAACTTCCTGACTAGAAACCTAACTCCTTTGTTTTCAGAACTTGTTGTTTCTTGACAAATATTGTATCAATTACTCATGAGAGACCCTGTAAGTGTAATGATTCTATTGCAGAGTTCAAAACAATCTCTATTTTTGCTTTCCCAAGAAAAGCACTCATTTTCTTATGCAATTTGAGCTCTTGGCTGGCTTTTGAAGCTATTAGCTAATATGTTTATTCTTGATCTATCAATTTGCATATTGCAATATCACCAGACAAAGATTTGTTTCTGTCTGGTTTTGAGTAGTATTTAGAAGGGAGGAGCAATTAACTGCTCTGGAGACTTTCTCCATTTCAAACTCTACAGGAGTCATTTTTCTGTCTTTTTCTCACATCAAACAAGTCTCTATTTTCAATTCTTAGGCAGTTCTGCTCAGCTTGACACAGTATTTGGTGTTGATATTGAAAAATAGGACATGGGTCCCTCTTAGGCTTTTGAAACAGGAGTCCTTTTCATATGCCTACAACACTGATGAACTGCCAGAGTTCTGTGGAGGAGGAGAAACAAGTTAATAAACTACCCTCACGGCAGGCTCCACTAGTTGTCTTTTATCATAGAGGAAGTATTGAAAGATTGAAGGAAACTGCCTTTTGCACCACCCTGGGCCTGCCATCCTTCCCCAGTGCCAATTAAGTATTTCATACATTTTAAATAGAAATGAATTTTCAGTGAAAAATTTCCAGAGGAAGGAAGGAAGAAAGAAAGAGAGAGAGGAAGGAAGGAAGGAAGGAAGAGAGAGAGGAAGGAAGGAAGGAAGAGAGAGAGGAAGGAAGGAAGGAAGGAAGGAAGGAAGGAAGGAAGGAAGGAAGGAAGGAAGGAAAGAAGAGAGAGACAGGAAGGAAGCAAGGAAGGAAGGAAGAGGAAGGAAGGGAGGAAGGAAGGAAGGAAGGAAGGAAGGAAGGAAGGAAGGAAGGAAAGGAAGGAGGGAGAGGAAAGACAGAAAAGAGTATGCATGTGAAAATTCATCATGTTGATACAATCTCAGTAGAATCTTAATAGTTTTCTTGCTACAACAATGGCTACTGTAACATCTTTTAGCAGACTCTGAATATTTTCTTCTTATTCACTTTTTCTGTTAAGCCACTCCAAAACTCTCAATATATTAAAATTAATAATTCTTAAGAGACAAACAGACCCACAACCTTAAACGTATATTAAATTACTTTATTTAAAAATCCATCTTGTAAAAGAAAAATGTCCTATCACAGCCCAAACAACTAAGGTACCTTTCTCATTATCTTCCACAATTCTAGCCATTCAGAATCTTGAAAATAGCAGCAACCTATCATATTTTTCCTGAGAAAACTGCAACATAACTTGGGATCTGGTCTTTTCTCTCTCTATCCCTTCTCTTCCCATTCTAGCATATTACCCCACTGTAACATTTTATGAATAAATGTAGAAGAGAAGTTGCTGAGATTATGTAAAATAATGAGACATGTTTCTAAACCATGGAATCAAGAATAGGCTTCTACAAACAGGCAGAAGGAAGACCTTTAGTTTTTCATAGGAAAAGGTGAAGGGAGCTCTTCTACGTCTATGTATGAATGGGATGAAGCTGTATAGATTTGTTCATTCATGCAACAAATATTTATTAAGTCTTTATTATGTGCCAGTTGCTATGGGATAATATGTAACCCCACACTTGTCATGGGCATTGAGTCTAGCAGTTAATCCTCAAATATAGATTTTCTATGTTTCCATAGAAAAATGAGCAAGATGCACTGGCTCAGAGAAAGGCCAAGGATTATCTTAGGAACAACCACATTTCTTACAATTCTTACAGTTGTACAATTATCAGTCTTCCCACAATGGTACTCTTTGAAGCTACTTCAGAGGAGTATAGTAACATTAATCACAGTGGCCATTTATCATGTGGAAATACTGTGTCAGACACTGGGCAAATGCTTCTTTTTAGTCTTTCAGTTAGCCAGGCTACCACCAGTGAGGTCGATAGTGTCATCCTGTTTATAAGCTCTTGTAATTGAAATTCAGAGAGCGACATTGACTTGTATGATGTTCACCTGGGCAATAAGGATGAAACTACAATTCATAGCTGAGTCAGAGGATGATAGGACCAAAGCACTGTACTTGCAGAATTCCACCCTTCTGTTGCTTTAACAGCTAGTGGGTTGTTTATTTTTCAAGCCTAGTATTCAGGCTAATCCCAGTTAATTAAAACAAACCAATAAATGAACCAACTGACAAAAATCTAAGGCATGGCTGACAGGGGCTAATCAGGTTCTTGTAGGTGAGACAAAACTTTGCTGCTCTGTATAGCTAACAGGATAATTTCACCCCTGCTGGAAAATCCTCTTGAAGGGTTGCATTAGAAGACCTTCCATCTGTTTCAGTTTGCTCATTTGCCCTAACAAAAAATAAATCCCCAACTACACTCTTGGTATATCTGTGGTCTCCGTGTTTGTGACTTTCTATTCGCTATTTAGGGCCAAGATTGGTCTATCGGAAGCTTCATGGAAAGAGTTACTTGGGAATACACCTTTCAGAGGGGGAGAAAAAAGCAAGTGTGGCCTCTAATCATGTATCTGTCAGTTTACTAAGCATATCTAAAAACAAAATAGTTTTACAGAAGAGAGTTATCAGCAACTTTCTAAGTAATGAATTAGCAATCATTTGGAATGATAAAAAACATGTAAAGTACTAAGGAGCCTCTCATGTAGCCCCATTAGGTGATTGGAGAGGAGTCTTGAGTTCTTCTAAGACAAGGGTTCCATTGTCTCATCTTTGTATTCAAAGAGTCTCTAACTTTGAATAAAGAAAAGATGATAATTTTTAATTTTGGATACACATGTATTTTGGACATTTGGAATAAATAAATATTGACTTAAATTTAGTAAGTGGATGTAGAGAAAATAGTAGGAAATACATGTGCCTTGAACCAGATTGACCCAAGTCCACATTCTAACCCAGCTATTTACCAGCTATTAATAATATAAGACCTTGGGCAAGGGACAACTTTTCTGAGTCTCAATTTCTTCCTTTGTAAAATAATGAAGATCATTTTATAATAGACTATTTTTGCCTAAGGAACCTCTGATAAAATACTGATCATCTTTACCAATATGAAGGAAAATTTTAGAGGCTTTAATCAGGGTATTTTGTTTTTCAAAGGGACTGCAAAAAATTAATAGAAAATCAACTTCCTGGTTATCTTCTAGGTCAATAATTCTTTTGTCAATGCTTTTCTTGTAAGTGTTCAACTTATACTGATCCTACACTTTTCTAGTCAATGTGCAACATATGCATGTTTACTTTTTAAGAAAAAAAGAGGCCGGGCGCGGGTGGCTCAAGCCTGTTAACTCCCAGCCACTTTGGCGAGCGCCGAGACGGGGCGGATCGCCGGAGCGTCAGGAGATCGAGACCACCGCTAACACGGCGTAAAACCCCGCTTTACTAACAAATACAAAAAAACTACCGGGGCCCGTGTTGGGGGGCGCCCTGAAGCTCCCAGAACTACTTGGGTAGCGCTGAGGCCAGCTCACTGAGAATCGTGTAAACCGGATGGAGGCGGGAGCTTGTGCAGTGAGCTGCAGATTCCGCGGCACACTGCACTCCAGCCTGTCGGCCGACAGCCGCGAACTTCTCGGCTCCAAAAAAAAAAAAAAAAAAAAAATAAAAAAAAAGAAAGACCAATGAATGTAAAATGTATATATCCATTATGTAATTATGCCCTTACTTTTATAGGGTCTTCAACTTTATAATTCCTTTTAACTAGAGAATCCACAGGAGAAAATGCTCACTTGAAATTAGATATTCAGAAATGTTCTATATTTTGAATAACAGCCTGTAAGTGAGAGGACACAATATTATTCATCAAATATTACGAATAGCAAATATTCCTAAGTATATATCTGGCTTGAATACTTAGAATTGTCAGACTGTTTTTATGCATAACTATTTTATATGCAGAACAAAATATTTTTCTATATATGTAAAGTAATTATTTTTCCAGTGTATAAGACTCCACTGATATAATGAGTTCAATTATGGTACCGGATCACTACATTTTCCTTCAGTCTGTTGTGCCAAAACTTAAGCACAGAGGCTTATTTGTAATTACACAAACAAAGTTTTTGTGTTATGGAAATATGTTATAGATTTTTCTCACCAGAGGCCCTTGATAAAATGGACTAAACAATAGAAAAGTAGTTAGGCAGCCTGGGATGCCGTCTTGACTCAGCCCCTACTAGTATGACACCCTGAAAAGTCACTTCACCATTTTGGACATTTGATTCTTCTCTCATGACACTGTCATGTTTCTGTGTAACCTTGAAGGATTTCATCAGCTCTTATGTAATCCAGGATTCATGGCGGGACTCAAACGGTATGAAACAGTTGATTTTTCTTTTTAACCCTTAACTTCAGTATTTCAATCACAAATATCAATTCCTTAACCAGTGTGGTGGTTACACAAGTGTTTGTTTTATAATTATTCCCTAAAATACACAAGCCTACATTTAAATACTAAGTGCTGTACTTTGTGTATATGTGTGTATGTTGTAAATTAATTTCTAAGTGTTTATGAAGTCAAAATGAGTAGCAGAATATGAGAATAAAAATATGCATTTTTTTTCTACAGGACAGTGGAAAGCACAAAGACGAAATATTTTAAATAGCCTGCTTTTTCCTCTGATGTCCTCTTGACAGTCTTGTGATGTCCTTAATGTTTGTCTGTTGTCTTCCCTAAACCTAGTGACAAAGGCGTTATTTTAGTTTATGCTAAAACTAAAAACTAATCAGATACAGGTTTGCAATTAAGCTTTTCTTGTAGAAAATTATCATCATGACCAGTGAATGCTGTCTAAAGGACAAAATCTTTGCTAATCTAGCTTCTCTGCTTATGAAGATTTATTTTGATGAAAACGTGTTAATTTTTGCACCTCCCACCATGCACAGAGACACTCTTTCCAGGTGTTGGAAATGTAATGACCCAAAGCCTTCTGTAACCAACCCCCTCTTCGTATGGGACGAATTTAAATATGTCTTTCAATTTTTTAATTTAATATATTTTTTCTTTTTATTTGTTATATTTGACTGTGGTCATGAAACTCTTTGGGATCCAATAATAAACAAAATCCAATTACCCCTTCAAAATCACCCCAACTGCCCATGGACTTTGACCACCTCTCTCTTCACCGCTACAGGGTTCCCAGCGAATGCAGATTCAGCCTCGGTGATAGAGCCTTTCATCCGACTCCATGAGAAGTCTGGGGCCCCCGGGAAAATGTTGGGTCTAAGAATATTTATGTTTCACAGAAAACAAACAGGACTGGAAGGGGTTGTTTGAAGAGTCACATGTAGGATATTTGAGTTCATCCTACCCTTTGGGCAAAGTATAACCCACCTAAGGCTTAGAAGTGGTGAATTTCTCCATGCTTCCTACCATTTTTCTTTCCTCTTTTCCTCTTCCACCTCCTGGCTCCTTTCCTTAAATAACTTTTTTTCCCCCCCACTAAACATTAAGCTCATTGATTACAAGGATGGCACAAAGTGACCTAATGATGGGTCAGTCTTAATGAGAAAAGCGGCTGCCTGTGATGTGGCCTGGCTCGGGCCACCCCCCCACTGTGTCCCTGCATGTCAGCCTTAGCCTTCTTTAACAGACTAGAGCGTGGAAAATCAACAGAGAACCTCCCGGTGCCTCCTCACAGAATGGACCATGTGCATGGCTATTTAGCCCTGTAAAAGAGAGCACATTTGCACAAATGGGAGTGAACATAAGGAGTCCTTCAGAAAAGAATGGGGCCTTGGCAAATTTATAGACTCCCCTGAAAGAAAGTGATTACAGATCATTATCCAATTGAGGCAGATTGATGGGCTGGGGTCAAAGTAATATTGCAGATCTCACCAAGGGGACAATGGCTGCTTGTCACAGGGAAAGAAAAGAAAGGGAAGGGAAACTACCACACAGAGAGGAAAGGCTTAAGCTTTACCAACTGCTATGAAAGGGCCTGGATGTGTGTGTCGTTACTTTTCCTGAGCACCATGTTTTATTTTATGTTACAAAGGACGTGCCATTGAGATCAAATTGGGCATTCAAACGTAACCCAATAAAGAACATACAAATGGCCTGAATACAGACTGCAACTCTCACTTTTTTTCTTCCAAAAGGCAATAAAGCAACATAGATAGGGAAGAGGATGATCCATCTGGAAATGTGTAATTCTGTCTCTCTCAAATAGAACTAACTCAGAAAATACAAATATGCAAAATACAATAGCAGTAGATAGAAGCTCTTATTACTTACAAATACAATACCCTTTAGCTGATAGCCAGGAGATGAACAGATTTGACTTTGAAACTTGGCAACATCTGGTCAAGCAAAACTGTAGCCCTGAAATCGAATAAAACAGAAATAAATGCATTCCCACTGTTTCCTTTGCACCGATTCCTGAGTGTTTAAAAGTGCTTTACATTCATGCCTTCTACAAAATGCAGTACAAAAGGGAAAAGAGTAGCCAGCAGGCCAATGTGCATTTGCCTTTAGATCAGTTTTTGGGACCTAGAGACTTAGAAGCGTCAGGCAAACATTTATTCAAAGGAGATCTGATTTTTGCCTATTTTGTTTGGTGTTTGGGTGAAGAAAGTATTAGCAAGTAAAAAAGAACTAATTTAGATTCTGAACATAGTTTACCCTGAAGAAGCACAGTCAGTTTTCTCACATACAGACTGTTTCTGAACAATAAGATTATTTTGGTTTCTCCAAGTTATAGTCATCTGAAATTTGAGTATATATACACACATACACACATACGTGCATATATATGTGTGTGTTTTGGAAATATTTTATAGATTTTTCTTACCAGGGGCCCTTGATGAGATGGACTAAACAATGCAAAAGTAGTTAGGCGGCCTGGGATGCAGTCTTGATTCAGCCCCTATTAGAATGACATCCTGGATAAGTCACTTTACCACTCTTGGCATTTGATTCTTCCCTCATGGCATCGTCATATTTCTGTGTAACCTTGAAGATAGCACATACATAAATACATATGTATGTATGTGCGTATGTCTGTATGTATATGGAAGGAAAACACAGTTTGGAAATGTAAAAATTTTTAGCTTTTTTTAAATGATAAAATTATGGAATTATGGATTCTATCACTGCTACCCTTTTTTCTTATTAAGACAAATAGACTCTGATACAATGAATAGTTGTATTATCATTCTTTTATATTTTACAGATATATATAGCTTACTTTCCTTCCTCATTAGATATTGTGGATGTAAATATATTGTGAGATATCAAGGAAATTCATGAATCAAGACTTCCTTCTTAAAACTGCTTTTTTTTTCTGTTTTCCCCATCACAGGGTCTTCACTGTTCCTAATGAGCTCTTAATGAGCTGTCAATTGCTTGTGCAAATAGAGAAGGAAACAGGCACTGAGGAGTTGATAGAGACTCAGTTAAAATATGACACTGCCTAACCTCTCAAAGTTATTAAAAATGGAAATTGCTCTAACTTAATAACCAGTCTTGACCCTCCTTTTCTCCAGGTTTTAACTTTGTTTAGGTATCTGATATGAAAGAATCTGAGATATCATTGCTTTACTTCAAGAGTACTGGTTTTATGTTAGAAAATACTGAGTGCATAGTAAAGATTTTAGGTTGAATGTCCTGGACAGATCCCAGATGAAAAGAAAGAACTGAATGGTAATTGTTTATCTTATTGTTGACATGTATGCTAAAAGACTTGGAAGTTTATGTGCCAAATTGAAAACACTGCTTATCTCTCAGGAGAGGAAATAAAAGGGGTAAACAGGGCTTTTATTTTATATACATATATATTAAATAAATTAACCATAAATTAAAAGATAATAANTGAATGGTAATTGTTTATCTTATTGTTGACATGTATGCTAAAAGACTTGGAAGTTTATGTGCCAAATTGAAAACACTGCTTATCTCTCAGGAGAGGAAATAAAAGGGGTAAACAGGGCTTTTATTTTTATATACATATATATTAAATAAATTAACCATAAATTAAAAGATAATAAAAAATAGTACCTTTGTCCTTTGAGGAATTCAAAAATTTTATCTGGAAAATCAAGTTGATTTCCCAAAATATTTAGGATTCATGAACATTTATACAAAATGAAATTCTTACCTCTAAAGAGTTTATTTTTTCTCAAATTTTATATAAAAGCCAGTAAAGTATTAATCAATATATTTTTCCTACATCTATGCACATATTGAGACTTGAAGGAATCAGAAGTAACTTCTTAAAACTCAAGAACTCAGAGATGAAATGGTACAATGTAATGCTGATATATGATTATACTCCAGAAATGACACTTTGTAGCTAGCCTTTAGAGACCTTCGTGTCTAATACAGAGCAAGCCAACTGAGGTCAGTGATGGAGCTAAACAGCTGGGGTCAAGGGGGATTGCATGACAGAATGGGGCTGGGGACTGTCGTTGACTGCCATTGTACTCATTAACTTACTATTGCTTTACACCTAGATGAGGATCCAGCTGACTTCATATGTGTGCCAACCCCGTGTCCCCAGTTCTGCCTCAGAGGCCTAATGTACTGGAGGTTAGGAATGATAAACCCAGAATGTGGTATCCTTTCCAGGATGTCCAGACTATTGGACTTAGCTGGGGGACGAATTTTATTAAGTATCTAAAGGGAGAAAAGTGCTGAGGAAAAAAAAGGGCCAGGAAGCATGGTAAATGGGAGCTCAAAAAAGTAAACTGATCCACATTCCCATTTATCTGGGACTGATCCTGACTTGGAAACAAGAATAGACAAGGGGCTTGATACTCAGGCACGGGCAAAAATATTGCTTGACAAGCTAATTGTAATTGTAACTCACATGTACCTGATTGCATGTTTCACAAATTACCAGAGTAACTTAGAAGATAACTGAGCCGGTGTCGGTGAGGTCCAAAGCCTCTTAGGGTTCTACGCTGGATTCAGTAGAAGGTGAGCTCATTTTAGTTGTCTTGGCACAAAGAGATTGGCATATTTCTTTATAGACTGATACCATCTTGGCAAAAGTACCTACTTTCTATTGGAGGTCTACTGTACATGGTGAGGTTCTATAGTAAACCCAGAAACGATAAGCCTTGCTGTGAAAGACAGGGTAAGTTCAGGCATGAGTACACCATGTTTCAGGGTTTCCTCACGTCTCCATTTTCCAATAGTGTCCTCTCCTGGCTCTGCACTGAATTGAAAATAAAGACAATAGAAAACTCCAGTCTTTCAGACTACAAATACTTCGTAAGTTTTTCAACACATCAGATAGTGAACAGACAGGAATACGCCTAGTGCTTTGAATTTTCCCAAATGTATATTGGCAAAGACATTTCTAAAAATTCCTCCAAATGCAATACAGACAAGGCACACTGATTTTATAAAGCATTCATTCAGGCTGAGATGGAAATTGATAGTGTATCCTTTTGGTCAACCACAGAACAAGCATAGACAAAATGCAGCTAGAATTACCAACCTGAACACCCTTCGACTTTGCTTTCCTCTTGAAATAAATAAGGATACTTATTTCACTCAAATAGTTGCTGTATTCTAATGTACATCATGGGTCTGTCTGTAGAAAAAGAAAAATTAAAGTTTGTACATTATTCTCTAAAGAGTATATGTGAGCAACAAAATACTTTGAGAGAATTGGAGCTAAATTCTAAGGAACAGATTTACATATTATGTGTGCGTCCAACGCAGTTAAGGTAAGGTTTTGATGATTTGGCAGAAAAGACCATATATTGTAAACATGTATCTATTTATGTAGATATTCTGTAACGAAACCAGAAAAGAACTTGTATAAGGCTGTGGCTGGTTATATACGGCAAAGTGAATGAAATGTTACAATTTGACTATTTGGAGACTGATTTGGTTCATATTCTTAAAGTTACCTTTGATTGCCTAAAATACTATCTAGAATGCCTCAAAAAAATTTAAAAGAACAGAAAAAAGGTGATGAATCCCAATAGATTTAGAATTAATTTCAATTAAATGGGATAAAATGCTACATGGTTTTGTATTGTATTTTAATATATTTTCAATCTATTTTAAATGGATTATGGACAGTTTTAGTATTTCACATTCAAAATACTTTAAAAATGTTTCAGCCAGTTACAGTTAAATATCCCTTTCCATAGATATTTTTCTCAACCTTAGTTGACTCCTACAAGTTTAGGGGCTTATTACAGCATTGCTGTTCATTCTTACAAATGTTCAGAACATTTTTTTTTTGAGATGAACTCTCACTCTGTCGCCCAGACTGTAGTGTTAGTAGCCCGATCTCAGCTCACTGCAACCTCCGTATCCTGGTTCAAGCAATTCTCCTACCTCAGCCTTCCAAGTAGCTGGGACTACAGGCGCCCACCACCACACCTGGCTAATTTTTTGTATTGTTAGTAGAGACAGGGTTTCACCATGTTAGCCAGGATGGTCTCCATCCCCTGACCTCGTGATCCACCCACCTTGGCCTCCCAAAGTGCTGGGATTACAGGTGTGAGCCACCACACCCAGCCCAGATGATTTTTATGATCATGACCACTATATTTTCAGGTGCTATGATTTTTGAAATACTACATTGATGCATTATTTCATTTAATTCTTGAGGAACATTACAGATGATTTGAGGCTAGAAAAGCAATTTCTTAAGGAAATACATAACAAAGGGAAAATAAACTTAATATAATACTAACCTGTCTTACTTCTCTAAACCTGGTTAGATCTGCTGGATGAATGAAGACAGGTCACACACTCTCGAATAAGAGAACTGGACCCATTCATTTCTGGGATGCCTTCTTGATTTTCAAATTTAAAAGTGCTTATAGAGCCTCAGAATTTCCTACAATAGTCCTGTTATGTTGCAGACATTAGACACCCCCAGTTTCTGAAGTTATTGAAAGACAATGAAAGACAGCAGTCCCACCTCAAGGGCCTTGTTTGCATTGTGGTAAATGAGGGCAACATATGGAATGTGATCAGGCAATGACTCGATCCATGTTTTATGTAAAGTTAGATTCACTCAGGCCCTCCCTAAGATTAAGTTAGAGGTTCAAGCCAAATTTGACTTGGTTGAAGCCAATGGAAGTCCACTTAATGCATTTTAATTGATTGAATGAAGCATCTATTGAATATTGACTATGTATATAACATGCTTTAAATAATGCTAAAGAAACTTACAAGAACTTTGTACACTGTTTGATCCGAAAGAATTCATGTAACTTTCAGGAAGTGAACAATCTGTTCCCTAGAAGTAGTTGGGTTCATTCAGACTCCTCCACATAATACGGGAAAATTTCAATGGTAATTATCACCCAACTTTCCTCATCACAGAACACAATTACCATATATTTCTTCACATCTGTGACAATTTATTTTTACATCTCCACCAATGGATACATCTTTTCATAAACTTGGCAAAAGTGTTTCTCTTTTCCCCTAAAAAAAAGTTCCCACAATAGAACATCTTTTTACTCTTACAGGAAATAGTGTTTTTCAGCCATGAAAACTATTTCACTTCCTCACAAAGTCTTACATTAAACTTCAAAGCATAACCGCAAAATCTTTCACAATTTCATAATACTACCAAACCTAGATTTTTTTCCCCCAGTTTTGCCAGAAAACAAAATTTGTTTTGTCCCAGAATTGTTTTCTGTAAGAAAAGAGTCTCCCCAGAGATTAAGGAAGTTTCAAAAAGTTAATACTAAGTAATTGCCGCATTGTGTACAAGACAGCATAACACAAGCAACATGTCTCAAAAAGACTAAATTGTAAAGAAGTGATTGTGTCAGATATTGTCACAAGGTAGCAGATTATTGGTATCAAAATGAACAAAGACATCTTTATCAAGTGTATTACACTTGGATCAGAGTAAATGCATGCATTACCCATCTTTTTCCAGGAAGGCTTTTTCTATACCTAAGGATGTATGCACCCTTATGAGGCCAATGTAACTCCATGTTACCGCCCCTTTCCTGATGAAGGGTTTGATCAAATCTACATTGGATGGTTCCAGACCCACCTGTGATTCCAACAGCTTAAGGAAGATATTACGAATACGTTCTTGCAAAGGTAACACAGTGTAAAAATTGCTATGTTGCTCTCTTTAGTGATCCTAATGGACTGAAGACAGGCTGAATGCAATACTCTTGGGAATAAAGTGTTTCTCCCTAACTAACAAGTGTCCATTCCAGCATAATTTCATCATCATCATGAATATTGATTTCTATCCCAATACATAATGCCTTTTCTTTATATAGCAAGCTATTAATTTTCAAAGTACTTTAATATAAATTTCCCCATTTTGCTTTTATTCTGCTAATCAATAAATGAAGATTTTAACTGATACATTCAAGGTTAGATGGCAGTAAGTGGAAGATCCAATACTAGAAATTAGGTCTTTTGACACCCATAAAGGTATCATTTCATTCTATTGTGATGTCTGAGTATTTAAAAGACATTTACTGAGGTTGCAGGTGCATGGTGTGCCTGTTAATGCCTTTATTTTAGCAGAACAAGCTCTTTCCATTATGCCTAGCAGACACAGGATTTTCTTGCCTATGTTACTGGAATTACACAGAAAAAGATCTCTGCCCAAGTTGAGCTGGAAAGACCAATTCCAGTGCTCTGTGTACACTATGATTTTCGGCTCATGAAGAACAGGATGATATTTTAAATTTATTATTGAGATAGCTTTAATATTCACATATAGTCATGAATGCATGATGTAAAGGGTCCTCCTAGTTATTGCTAAAGAATGACAGTGGGAAAGATATTTGAAAAGAAATGGAAGAGATTCCTAAAGAAAACTGACCAATGATACCTCATATTTATCATTGCCATTAATCTAAGATGAAATAAATTGTTTCAATAAATAATATTATTGTATTGTATCATTTAACATAATATTTTGGAAGGCATTACGAGACTACCAATCCGTATTAGCAGGGGTGTGCTTAGTGACCTGACGGCAATTTGTATCTGGGCCCTATTTAGTCTGCTGGGGAAGGGCGGTGAGTCCCCTTTTGACTGTCAGTCTAATTAACCCCTCTTCTAGATGGAAGCCTATTTCATCCTTTCCTATTGACCTCTGCAGAATATATGTGAGGTTAAGAAAACTATGACTTTCTGTGATCCAAAAGCTGATGATAATATAATAGAAATATAGAAATTCAGAGCAGAAAAGGACATAAAACATAATCCAACCCCAACTCCAATTTACATGTAAAGAAACAACCTTGGATGTAACTGTCCAAGGTCACAGAACTAGTCAGTCGAGCAGAGTTACTCCTGCACCCATTTCTTGGGCAGACTGTTTTCTTCTGCAGATTTTACTGTGCTTATCTAAGAAGTGCCATCAATCTTAAAAACTGGAGGAAAGAGAGAAAGAGTGAGACACACACACACACACACACACACACAGAGAAGGTAAAAGAGAGAGAAGATAGATCTTCAGCAAGCAGGAATGAAAGAAAGAAGTCATTCTTTTTTATTCTGGATTTTCTCTAAACTAGTACGTTTCAAATGATTTATTGAGCTCAATATTTAAACATTTCCCTTTAAATCGTCAAATAACAGCATACATTATACTCATACTTAGCAAATTGTGTTACATGGCTAACATGTAGGTTGAGGTTATTTCTATATAAACCGAGGTCATCAAAATTAGACAAACACTACATTAAACTGAAAATTGAAATACTTGCTCTTTCCCACATGTTCTTTTTGGCCAACTTAAAGAACATTTATTTTGTCTATTTGAAATTTTAAAATTGGAAGAAGTGATTACAAATATGTCAAAATGTTTGCCATTGTCTATACTAATCTGTTTTAATGACAATGTCATTCACTGTAGGTGGTCATTGAGTGCCTTTCTCTAGGAGATGCTGTACTTCAAACATGCGAGGCTATCAATCTTGGGAATGATAATAAGTCTCAGACCACTCAGGGTTTCAGTAGGCCGTGTGGCTCATTTATAGCAGAGGATCTGAGTCCAAACCTTCCTGCAGCACAGAGACAACGGGACAGCAGACGGTGACATGCTCATTGCTTTGGGGCTCCAGGCCTTAAGCAATGCTGATGCTGGTGCATTTTGACCCTGGCTAATTGGGCTGCATTTCCTGTGATGCTCAAGAGTCCTCTGCCCATTAGTCCGTCTTGGAGCTGTGCTAGCTCTGCCTAATAACTGCATTGGATTGCTCAAATGTATTTCCCTGTGACAGGAAAAAGTGCCTGGTTTCTTCATTTGGCATTAGGTCACATCATTCACACAAGAACGATGTCAAGTCACCTCTTGTGAGAATAGTAAAGGAAAAAAAAAAAAACTACACTAAATTGTGAGATAGAATGTTAGGTATGAGAGGAAAATAGTAAACAAAGTCACCTTGAGATTTTGTTTGATTAGCAACTATTTGGACAGAAACCAAATGAAAGGCTCAAGTTATTTTGCTCTTTTGCATAAAGACAATTTCCACTTAATGGGCAGTGGTTCTTTATCTCCTGCTGGAGTAGGCTATGTCATTCTGTAAGTTCTCAGTTTTCTGCAGCAGGGAAATCCTCCTTCTAATGCCTATTATTTAAGTATTTCAAGTAGACAAATGTCAGCTGGTAACTGCCACTGGCACCATGAGAGATAAAGAAAATCATTTGCTAACAATTATAATTGTACGTACGAAAAGCAAATCACAGTTGATTTCTTTCCATTAAAATCTTGACCTTGAGGATGATTTTTAAAGAATATATATTAATGCTATCCAGACTTGAGATGCTTTCTTTTCCATGAGCTTTGAGGGAGGAAAACAGCTGGGAGGGTAATGATATATCTTTAATATCCTAAAGGAAATGTAAGCTAAGTCACTTACCCGACTTATATTGACCATAAAGACTTCACTGGGCCATTTCATTAGTTTATTGGGTTAAATAGAATAAGAAGGGACCTTAAATGAATTATAACCAGCTTGTGGAATAACAAATATATTGTGTATGAGAAAATTAGCTCCATGTGACATCCATAGCCACCATATGTAAAACGCCTATTATTTGTCCCGTCTCTTTGAAAATCATTTTATTGGAATGTATCAGCTAAACCAAAACACATGACTGTCCTTCTTGGGACATGAAAGAAACCACTGAAGACAAGTTTCTGCCCAGCCCCTGCCCCCAGCATGTGAACACGCTGGGAAAAGCATCCCTGAGGAACTTTTTCCAGTGTCCATGTAATAGCAAGTGTATCACATGCATGCTGAGCCATTAGCTGCCTCTGTCTAAAAGAATTTGGTCAACATTTAGGAATTCACTTAATGAAAGGCTAGTCTATTAGAGCTCTGTTGGCCAGAAGAGCAGATTGTGTCTTTCTTTCCAACTTCCTGGGTCACTGCAAGTGATGCTCGGCAGGGCCCCCATGTGATGTAGCCCAGGCCCTGGACAACAAGCTAGCATTGTGACATTAGAACCTGCAACTTTTTTTGCTGTGGATTCCAGACTTTATTTCTAGGATGCAGTTTATTTTGCACATCGCTGCAACAGATTGCATATTTTAGTTAACACACGATGTGAAATTGTTCCTGGAAAATGCTCTCTCCAGTGTTCTCTCATTAAGGGAGGTGCATCCGTGATACAGCAGGGTGACCAGGTCATCCCTGATGCACAACCCAGTGGAGGCGAGAATTCTCACCACCAGCAAAGCCCTATGAATCCATTGTCAGAGATGACCTCCTGCAGGCTAATGCAAAATGACTATTTCCTTAGAACTAATTTTTAAGGATTGGTGGAATAAAAACTTGAATCCAACATAGAAGGAATTCCCTGACAAAGAAGCTACATTAAATTATAAAATGAGTATTTCTGTAGTGTTGAATGTGGTGTTAAGGAATTTTCCCAGATGTTTCATTCTTGCTTGTATTTCCTATTTTCATGGGAAAGTGTTTTATTATTTTAAACCATCTGGATTGTTGTAAGCAGCAATATTAAGTAAGACTAATATTCTTGGTAATGAATTTAATAGTTATAAAAATAACAACAAACTTTTTAATGTATGCTACTTATAATTTGACTAGTTATAACTACGGTAGTATTCTAGTAATTTTACGTGTATAACTTCATTCAGTAACAAGGCAGTGAGATAAATACTATTGTTATCTCGTTTTGCAGTTAAAAGAAAAGGCTTGAAAGTATATTTTCATAGTTACAGAGATCTGCCTAGTTCTAAAGTCTTTTCTCTAAACCACTATACCACTTCCTTGCAAGACCTTCAAAGAGATCTTTTTTTCTAAATGACATGACTTGGTAAAAGAGCATTGATTACTTTGTCAGCACAATGACACTTTTGAATGAAATTTAATTTTCTCCTACTTTCCAAAGAATCAAGGGCACAAGTTTTCTCTGTGATGATTCTATGCATTTGGATGAGCAATAAAATCTCATGAAATAGCACCACAGATGACTGCTGACTTAGATCAGAGGGAAGGATCTGGAAGGGAAGGGTTCTTGTGGAGTGGTGGTGTCGAGTGACAGACATGACTTCTATTATTTCTCCAAGAGCAATACATCCAAGAGTTTACAGAATTATGTGCTTACCATGGAGGATACCAGCAGTGATGATAGTTAAAACCAGGTCCCAACACACACATATGTGAAAGGCCATGGATTTCTATGCAGCTGTTAATTAACCCAGTTGTAAAGTTGAGAGAAATATTGCTTGAAATGAAAACAGGAGCTTTGGAAGTGGCCTTAAAGGTGAACCAAAACAATCTTCTGATGTTTTAGATGAAAACTCAAAAGTCAAAGATAGGAAGAGGTGACATTTAAACCATACAGATTTTGGATACCATACAAAACCATACAGAATATGGTTTTGTATACCAGATACAAATACCAGGATACAAATACAATACAGGATACCAGAAACCATACAGACCTAACCATACGGATTTTGAATGGCAAAGACCAAACTAGAATCCAAATCTTTTTAAATTAAATCTGAATGTTCATTAAATCAAAACATAACTCAGTGACTAGTGCATAGAAATACACTCAATAAATATCATTGTCTTTTCCTCCTTTCCAAATTGTGATCCAGTGTGTACTATTCATGTCTGTGACTACTCTTCCGTTAACAACAGTGAAGGAAAATCATTTATTGCATGCCTTTTCTGTGTTGGATGTGATAATAGGAGATTCTTTTTAAGTAGAACTGTTCCAAAACCCAAAAGATTATAAGAGCTATTATAAAAGGTACTATCAACTCTGCCAGACTTCAAACCAAAGGCATTGAAAGTGGATCTACATAGAAAAGGTAGAAAATTTCAAAATTATTTGATCATTTAGATTTTACAATGGACTGGTGATCAAAGAAAAAGTTGATACTTTGGGGTGAGAGAATTGCTTGGTTTAAATTTTCTGAAAATTTGGGCTCTGTATCCATCCCTATTTTATACTTGTACTTACAGCCTATCTAGCAATCTGTTGGGCTCAGAAAACAATTCCCCCAAAATATGGCACTTTGGAATGTTAAGTACTTTGAAAATTGAAAGGCCTCAAAAATAGGTCTCAGAACCAAGATCTTTCTCTGACCTTTCCCCATCTCCCTGTCTCTTTAATTCCTTTTCCTAAAGCACTGGGAGGCACTCTCACTGGCATTTCCTAATCTGACGACAAAAGCTTCTTTCCAAAAGAAATGTGGTAAATCTCAAGCCCCCCTCTTTAGGAATCCCATCAAATAACCAGGAAAGATCCACCACCAAATAAGAGAAGAGACTGGACTCCTCACCACTCCCAAACAGACTTTTCATGCATTCTTCTGCGGGCAGCTCTGGGAGATCACCTAGGGGACTGTATGTGCCTAATAAGACAATTTTTGTACTTAGGCAGCTTCATCCTTCTCTTTCTTATAACTTGTCCCATCCAGCTTCCAAAGAGAATCCTTTGCAAAACACAGCTTGAACACCTCTAATCCAAAAATCCAAACTGCTCTGAAATCTGAAACTTCTTGAGCACCAGCATAACACACCAGGTGGAAAAATTCTGATGTTTCTTCTCACAAAGAAAAAAATGCTGGGCACAGTGGCTCATGCCTGTAATCTCACCACTTTGGGAGGCTGAGGCAAGAGGAATTACTTGATCCTAGGAGTTCAAGACCAGCCTGGGCAACAAGGCAAGATCCTGTCTCTATAAAAAAATTTAAATAATTAGCCAGGCTTCGTGCCACATGCCTATAGTCCCAGCTACTCTGGAGGCTGAGATAGGAAGATTGCTTCAGCCTGGGAGGTTCAGGCTGCAGTGAGCCATGTTCACACCACTGCATTCAGCCTGGGTGACAGAATAACAACCTGTCTCCAAATAAATAAATAAATAAATAAAGGGGGTGTGTGTGTGTCTGTGTATATATATATATACACATACACACATTACACTCACCTTTCAATTAAAGCACAGCATTGTAGGTAGAGACCAAACACCCCTGTTTGCTGTTGCTGTAGTTTAACAGCTGGTGCAGGTATCTTGTGATGCTCCCGTGCTGCTCAGTTGCCCTGAGCACATTATGTGCTGTATTTCACTGTATTAGTGGCATGTCACATGTTTCACTGTTAAGTGCTTTTGTGTGAATAAGTACAAGAAAACAATTGTTGATTGATAGCATATAAATTCAAAGTCAGGAATGACAGTGATGCCCCACAGCACAGACTGTCCACAGTGGGGGCTTGAGATACTGACATCTTTGTTTTCTGATAGTTCAATGTACACAAACTTTATTTTATGCACAAAATTATTTAAAACATTGTCTAAAATTGCCTTCAGGTAATCTCTGTGTATCTAAGGGTTATAGGAAACATAAATGAATTTCATGCTTAGACTTGGGTCTCATCACCAAGATATCTCATTATGTATATGAAAATATTCCAAAATCCAAAAATATCTGAAATCTGAAACACTTTTGATCTCAAGTGTTTTGGATGAGAGATACTCAACTTGTAATGCCTGCCTCCTGGGACTACATATCTTTTCTCTACAAAGAGGGTATTTAAGCCTCAAACATCTGGTCCCTTTAAATCTCATACTTTGTGTACAGCTTCCATGTCTATGCACATTAAATATATTCTCTATGTCTTTTTCTCCTGTGAATCTGCCTTTCGTAACTCATTTATAGCAAACCTTTAGAGTGGGGAGGAAAACATTTGCCTTCACCCCTACAAGTTGTCAAGGCTTCCAGGCAATATTACTGAACAGCCCCTGACTGATAACTCCTAAGTCTACTATATTCAATGAGTTCAGAACATATCTTCACAGATAATGGTAACACAATTATTTCACTTCTTCATCTTCAGAAGAGTTTTCGTCATGGATGTTTGATACCACAGACCTATATAAAATAGTTGGTGACTAGTTTACAAAAGATTAAATCTCTCTGGGAATAATATCATGCACATTAAAAATTCCATAAAATATCACTTTGAAAGGCTGTTTTGTCCCCTTGATTGATTGTCCACAGCAGCCCAGTCTCCAAATAATTAAACTGATTGACTTGGATCTGTTGCTAGAAGTTGAATTCATGTTTAAAAGAAAAAAAAAAAAAAACTAGCCATTTTGTGAAGTTCTTGTCATGATTTCTTCTTTATATTGGATAACCCAACTGCTTCACCTCCAGGGAAAACAATAATATTAGCTCTTGTCATTTACAGTTCTCAGCATCTTTCATCTGCGTGTCACAAGGTTTGTCATAAATACCAAAAGAAGAAAACCTGTTATAAGCGTGTCTAAGGAGAACTTGAACTTCATCTCATTTCATAATAAATAAATAGAGATAAAGAACACTGTGGTGCCTCAGTGGCACAGGACCAGCTCACAGCAAAACTGACAAAGTTAAATTTTGATTCTCATTTCCTTTTTCTCATGAATTTCAGTTTTATTGTAATTCGCTTTATTTTCTACACAATTTCAGAACAACAAAAAAGAGGGAAAAAAGGAACCTCTCTACTTATCACTCCTATTGTTTATTTTTTAAACATAAGTATATTGGAGAAACAAACAAACAAAAAAATTGTATCATCTCCTTGGAATAGAAATTGTGTTTGCTGGTTAAAGTAGGAAGCGTTCAATGTTCCTCCCACACTCCCATGCACACGCATACACAGACACCCACACAAACACACACAAGGAGGTCTGGGGAGCTTCTTTCCTCACTGGACAGTATGAGAGAGGAGTGAAAATGTAAAAAGAAAGAAAGAAAGAAAAGAAACAGGCTTTACATATCCCGATAGAGCTATTCCGCATCCAAGATAAGTATGCAAAAAAAATACCCCACCAACTTACACAGTAAATAGAAGCCATTCAGAGTATGAAAGCCCGCTCAAATATAAGCAATTGATGCCAATATTCTTACATATACTGGTAAAGACATGAAAATGCTTTTAATATTGAAGTGAGTTGCATTTGGTAGAACAAGAGAATCCTAAGTTACAATTTTTCCATGAATTAATATATTAACATAAATACATTAATTATTGTCGTCTAACAATAATAATGTTAATGTATTTATACATAGGTTTTGTTTATACCTCTGCATTCCTAGATTATCTAAACATTGGGTACTGGTAATCAATGTTACTTGCTAAATTATGGAAAATATTTCAGCAAAATCTTGATATTTTTTCTTTTGTTACACGTAGCTGTCAAGCCTGTTTTCAGGTTTTAGTAGTTTAATTTCTTTTAATGTTTCCATAGAAATAACATTAACAAGATGATAGATTGGAGGTAATAACATGATGCCTCTGACATGCAGTAGAATTTATCTTCATCATATGTCTGATAATATCCTCTTATTGTGTAATGAACCCTGCTATTTGTATCTATCATACTTTTACTCATTCATCTTCTTAGCTACTAAAGATAGAATTTTCATCCAGTCTCTGTTATAAATGCAAATTTATACTCTTCTATATGTCCTTCATTATTAGTGGTCACCTAATAAATTGGCTTTTCATATACCAGTTCAAGTGGCATTAGCTGGAATGCATATGATGACCTAGACTCATTTTATATATCAATAATCTCAGTTGCAGGAGAAATTATTGTAATTAATCTTTTTGGCATGTCTGCAGAATGTCAGGAACTACAAACACCTTTCTACTGCAAACATCCGTGAGGGTAGAATCTGGGGGAGAGAAGTATGGAATGAGACGGAAGCTCTGACATCTACCTTGAGACCCAGAAGGTTTCCGAGTGAAGGATCCATTCCAAAAGCCCTCCTTTCCCCTTTCTCTTCTCTTTTGTCTATAAATTTTCATAGTATTTATTCATAGCTTGCACTTGGCTGGCAAAAAATGGAGAAAGAAGCAGGACACGAGTAGGTATGCTTTCTGGAATTCAAAAGATATGAGTTATAATTCTAAATTTGTCCCTGGCTAACATGGATTGATTGCTTATATTATTCACTTTCAGTTATACACTGTTTCTCCATCTTTCCATGAAAGAGTTGGAATCGAACATGAAGGGCCTACTGTGTTACAAGAGAAATACAAGTCTCTTGGGATTTAAAAATAAAATCACTTGACTCCCAGCTTTCACAAAGCCTGCATTCTGCATGGAGAAGCAACTAAGGAAATGAAGTTTTACTTACCGTAAATTAAGTCAAAACAATTTCATGGCAGTCCAACAAAGAACTACTGAAGACCTATGATGTGCCATCTGTGAGTTCACAATAAGCCAGGGACAAGTTGGAGTTAAGAAAATGAGTATGTTAAAATGAATTAAGCACTATAAAGTTTAGAACAGCTATCTATTTTGATAGAGGAAAGATTGATAAAGGAATGGGGAATTCTGTTGTTTGGTGGTGGATCAACAAAAGTATCACAGAGGACACACTGATACATGAACGTGCATTTACCAGAGGAGAATGGCAGGAAACGAAAGACGTGTCCAAAGAGTTGGGGAGCTTGGGAAACCTTTCAGATGAGATTTAGTGAGATAAAGGTCAGGAAGAAGATGGGACAGGTTTGTTATATATATATTTATTTAGCAAATAGAATGGGTCATTTACTTACCTATCCCCTAACATAGGATACTATTTTTGTAACTTATGCAGCTAAAAAAGTGGTAATGTATTATTAATAGACTACATAGAGAATCTGATGTGAGAAAAATGATGACATGTTGAAGTTAAAAATAAAACAACTACAAAAAAATCAACAGGCTAGATAGGAACATAATGGCAGCTCAAGTCTACCTCTTCTCAATTTGTTTTTCTAGAAATGTTATCAAATAAAAAGAACGACAACAACAAGAACAACAGAAACACTCACACAAAATAAATCTATAACGACATAGAGGAGAGAACAAATGCAAACTCAAAATGTAATGCAATGTAGCCCAAAGTTCCTGAGATCAGCAAAACCTGCACAAGAAATTGCGACAAAAGTTGGTGCAGAGAAGAGAAGGATGACTGGGAGGTGGGGAGCAACGGGGCCAGATTTTGGCAACCAAAGTCAATTTTGATATCCTCAAAGAGAAGGCTCCACCCTGACAAGGATTGCCATGGACTAGGTGGAAATGGAATGTGGAGCATTAACTGAGGAAGAATATAAAACAATGCTGCCAAAAGCGCATTCATGGAGTACAGGGAAAGGGCAGAGTTAACCCAGTGTATCAGAAGCTTGGAACACAGGCTGTCACCTATTAGCCTCAGCCAGTGATAGAAGGCCTCTGAAAACAAAGTGGATTCTGAGAGGCAGCATTGGCCTAAACACACATTCAAGCTACAGCATTAGCAATAATGTAGCAATCGAGGAGCCCTGAATGGAGAGACCTGGAAAAGCACCTTTGTTTCTTTCCCCTTTCACATTAACTTTTTGCTCATTGCTGGTCCTGAAAATCCATTTCTTCAAATATAAGTAGCCACAAATAAATCAACTCATAAACTAAACAAAGATAGTATTAAAATAAAAAAAAAAAAAAATCAGGCCAGGTGCAGTGGCTCATGCCTGTAATCTCAGCACTTTGGGAGACTGAGGCAGGTGGATCACAAGGTCAGGAGTTCGAGACCAGCCTGGTCAATATGGTGAAACCCCATGTCTACTAAAAATACAAAAATTAGCCAGGTATGGTGGCTGGTGCCTGTAGTCCCAGCTACTAAGGAGGCTGAGGCAGGAGAATCGTTTGAACCTGGGAGGTAGAGGTTGCAGTGAGCAGAGATAAGGAAGTATAACTTTTTATTAATGAAAAAATGTTACCACAAAATATATAAAGATTATAACTCAATATCTTAACATGAACTTTTAAAATTTAGTTTAAAAATGCTGAGGTAACATATAAACACAAGGCAGAAAGGCAAGATATAGGAAAGTTGGTGGCCAGATAATATGAGGACATGGTAAAACAATGACAGGACATGAAATGGGAACAGGTAGAAATTGAAAAAAAATAGGAACACGTAAAAATGATTTCAAAAATATTAACCTACAAGGTGCCTACAGATAAAGAGATACCAATGAAAATACACCAATGGATACATAAACAAAAAAAATAAATGAAGAAAATGGAAGTGAAATGATAAATTATAAAAATTTGGAGAGCAAATGATAGATATAAAAGCAGAAAGAGATCTAACATATGCATGATGGAATTCCTTAAGAAAACATTAATAGAATATAAAAATATTTTCTAAATGTGCTGAAAGTCCCTGTGAGTTTCTGCTCCCCCTCCCCAAACTTAACCACTGTGGCCATCGACAAATGATTATAGAATTTAGGAGTATGAAAGTCAGTTTCTTGCATCACCTCAGGACACCTGGGAAGCATACTTTACTTCTTAGAATTACCATGAGGGAAATGGCTGAAGCCTACCTCTGCAGGACTTTTGCCAGCAATTACATTCTATCTTGCTGCTTCTCTTTTTTGTCCTGCTTCCCCTACTCTCTTCCCAGTCTTCCCTGCAAACCATTTCCTTAATAAATAACTTGTACAATAAATTGACTTGTACTTACTATTCCCAAAGTTAGCTTCTAGGGAACCTGATTAAAACAGATGCCACAAGTACCTTCAACGTTACCTTCTTCATTAAAAAAAAAAAAAATCTAGCAAATAAAATACAACAAAATTTCTCTTATTATTATACAATATAATAATATTGTATAATATAATGAAATCTCAGTCGAAAGCCAGCATCATATATAATGGGAAATTGAAAAAATATTTATACTAAAGATAGGAATTAGACAATAATATCCATTATCACTAATATTATTTAGTAATAAATAATATTATCTTCAACATTACAGGAGAACACAATTAGTAATACACAAATTGAAAACAAGACGCTACAACAGCTACTATTTGTTGATGATTTGATTGATCTGGAAAACCCAACAGAACTGAAAACCTACTATAAAAGGAAAGAGAATTACTGTGATTCAAAAAAATAATATATAGAAGGCAACAACATTCTATTATACAAACAAGTAGTATGTGAATATATATATATATCTAAATATACACACACTGTTTCTATAGTATGACACATATGACACACATAATATGACATATATTTGTATAATATGACACACATTCTAGACATATAATATGTCTAGAAATCAAATAAAAGAGAGAATCATGACAAGAACAACAAAAATACTCACACAAAATAAGTCTATAAGGAAATAGAAGACAGAAAAACAGCAAACTTGAAATTTCATGCAATGTAGCCCAAAGTTCCTGAGCTTTGATTTCTGTTCCTGTTGTTTGTTTTCTAACACAGTCATTGATATCTTCTCTTTCAAGATATCAATATTTACTTTGGTTGCTATACATATAGTATGTGTATATATCTATACATATGCACAGTTTGTATAATGATATATATTATAAACCCTATGTAACATATATACACATATATCAATATACATATATACATGTATATATTAATATACTTGTCTAGTAATAATCTGTTAATATAGTAATAATTGTAGTTAATACTAATATAGTAACAATTATAGTAATATAATATAATATAATAAAGTAATATTTATAGTAATAGTATAGAACAATATAGTGATAAAGTAATAATATATTAATATATATTACTAGATTGTATATATAAATAGAATACTATATATAACACATAAACATATATTAATATATACATATATACAAATTAATATATACATATATATGTATATATTAATGTATACATACAAACACGTGTGTGCGTAGGTTATATATAGTATTTATACATCAATATGCATGTCTAGTAATAATAAGTATTCATATACACATGTATATACATATAGAGAGAAGCAATGAAAAGTATAAAATATCTAAGAATCTTTATAAGAAATGTGTAAAAACTATGTGAGGAAAAAAATTCAAACTCTACTGAAGACTCATAAATAAATTGTTCAGTTAGAATGTTCTTAAATAGAAATTTACATAGTTACAAATGTAAATGAAAACACCTGTCCATTGAAAAAGTAGAACATACCAGACTAAAGAAAAGGTATGATCTCGCCTTATGCTGTTTTAGGCAATTACATTAAATTTAAAATACAGATTTGTTGAAAGAAAAAGAAGATATGCCATATAAAGAGGAAGAATAGAAAAGCTGTAGTGGTTATATTAGTGTCAAATAAAGTTGACATTATAGATGAAAGAAGACAGGTAAAATGATAAGATTATTAAGTAATCAAGAAGACATAGCAATGATAACTGTGCAGACACTTCACTTCAAAATACATTAAGAAGGATTTCCACTTCTGGGAAGATGGAATATATGCACTTTTCTATATTTTCTATATTTCTCTTGCTAAGCACAACTAAAATGCCTGGTAATTATAGATACAACAAATGTAAGAAGACACCACAAGGTGGAGAGAAGACAGCAGAAAGGCTAGAGGCCTCAGTATCTGGGGAATAACATTGTGGTTTCAACTGAAAATCATTCATCATACCAAAAGGTAGGAAAATCTGAAATTGAATGAAAAAAGATAATTAACAGATGACAACAGCAAGATGACACAAATGTTGGAATTATCTGGCAAGGAGGTTAAAGCAGACATCATAAAATTTCTTCAATGAGCAATTATGAACAGGCTTAAACAAATAAAAGAAAATAGAAATAGTCAGCAGAGAAGTAGAATGTCTAAGCCAAGAAATAACATATACAAGGAAGAACCAAATAGAAACCTTAAAACTAAAATAAATTAACTGAAATAAAACACTTAACGGATTGACCCAACAAAGTAATGGAGAGGACAGAAGAAAGCATGAGAGATCTCACTATGAAGCTAGAAGAGAAATTACCCAGTCTGACAACAAAAAGATTTAGACCAAAAAAAAAAAAAAAGGAAATAAAATAAAATGAACAGAATCCCAGGGACTTGTGCAACTACAGCAAAAGATTTAACAATCTTGTCACACTGGATTTCCAGAAGAGAAGAATGAGTAGCTGCAAAGTATTCAAATAAACAATGCCTGGAACTTTCCCAGAGTTGGGCCCAAAAAAGTACATGAAGCTAAAGATTCAAGAAGCTGAGAAAATCTCTCAAATAGGATAAATCCACAGAAATCCAGATCAAGATACGTCACTGTAAAAGTTTTGAAAAGAAAAGGAAAAAATCTTGAGGGCACTCAAAGGAAGAGAAAAAGGAAAAGAAGGTAGGAAGGAAAAGAAGAAAGGGAGGGAAGGAAGAGAAAAGAGGAAGGAAGGGAGAGAGAAAAAACGGGAAGAGGGCGAGTGTCGGGAGAAGGAAGGCAGCAGAGATCTCATCAGACACCACAGAAGTCAGAAGGAAATGACACACATTTTTTTCAAGTGCTGAAAGGAAAGAATTGTCAACCCAAAGTTCTATGTCAATTAAAAATATCCTTCAGGAATGAAGGAGAAATCAATGCACTCTGTAACACAATACCCTTTAAAAAATGTAAAAAGTATATAATATTATATATTTTCACTGAATCGTAAAAGTAAGTATGTACCATTTTTGCTTTGCCCTGGTAAAGGCATCATTAAACTGCAAATACTTCATTATTCATAATATTTAAAATAACTATTATTGCTTTTAAAATTATTAAAATATTTCATTAATGACACAAGGTCATTAATGATGGTCTAATAGTCATGCTTTGCCTTGATCTTTTAAATTACATACACTGAGAGCTGTTTTGTGTAACACACTAACACTTCTCTGTGATAGTAGAGATACACACATGCTATTTATAAAAGTTAAAATTTTCAGATATTTTTCAAGAAATTTAGATACTTTGTGAAAAATAAAATTAATAATTACAATAATAAATCAACATCAAAATAGCCTTTGAAAGATCCTAGGATTCAAAATAGTACAGTAGCAGGCAAGAGAGCAAGACTGGCCGGGCGCGGTGGCTCAAGCCTGTAATCCCAGCACTTTGGGAGGCCGAGTCGGGCGGATCACGAGGTCAGGAGATCGAGACCATCCTGGCTAACACGGTGAAACCCCGTCTGTGCTAAAAAATACAAAAAACTAGCCTGGCGAGGTGGCGGGCGCCTGCAGTCCCAGCTACACGGGAGGCTGAGGCAGGAGAATGGCGTGAACCCGGGAGGCGGAGCTTGCAGTGAGCTGAGATCCGGCCACTGCACTCCAGCCTGGGCGACAGAGCTAGACTCCGTCTCAAAAAAAAAAACAAAAATCAAAAAACGAGAGCAAGACTGAACAGAACCCTGTGGCGTAAATTTGCAGTATCCGTCTTGGATATCATGATCATGGAGTGCCAAATGGAATTTTCTATGCACGACAACATGTATTGATGTATTCCTTTCTCCCTGGTAAAAATAGTGCACTTTCTCCTTGGTTGCTATGCACATGAAACTGGTTTCCAAGGTTTCCTGGGCTTGCAACCAGATCCATTTGCATCCATCACCAGGATCATTAGGGGAATTTGCTCCTGCCCTAGTTTTCGGGTTTGTCTTGTTCCACACCATTATTCATCCCAACCTTGACCGTTCCTGAGACTTAATAATTTTTCTCCAATTGTTCTTTAATAAGAGGCAAATAAGCCAATTATACTGTATGACGCCAACTTTCTCAACTTACGTTGCAAAAGATTTTAACAGCTTAGCATAGAAAAAGTTTTTATTCAAATAAATGACTCTTGGACACTGCGTTCTCCTTCTATGGGAATCTTAAAGCTTGACAAAAGAAGTCCAACTATCCTGTGTTCACCCTGATAGTATGAAGACTGGAAGCGATTGTAGCTGAAGATTACTGAAAAATGTGTTGCTACTAAACTCTCTCTTAAACAGTGTAACGAGGCTGGGTGTGGTGGCTCACGTCTGTAATCCCAGCACTTTGGGAGGCCAAGGCCGGTGGATCACGAGGTCAAGAGTTTGAGACCAGCCTAGCCAACATGGTGAAACCCCATCTCTACTAAGAATACAAACATTAGTCAGGCATGGTGGCACATGTGGGCCTGTAATCTCAGCTCCTCAAGAGGCTGAGGCAGGAGAATCGCTTCAACCCGGGAGGCGGAGGTTGCAGTGAGCTGAGATCGTGCCTCTGCATACCAGCCTGGGCGACAGAGCAAGACTCCGTCTCAGAAAAAAACAAAAACAAAGAAACAAACAAACAAACAAAAAAACTAACAGTGTAATGAGTGATTTCCCAATACACGTAAAGTGGTTTGAAGAAGTAAAGTTATCCAAACAATGAAAGCTCTAAAATTTACTTTTGAGGAGAAGATACATTTTAGGGTTTTAGCATTCAAATTTTTAGTATACAGTCTTGAAGCTGTCAATACACTGGATCTGCCTTCCATCTCTCTTGACTATACTTCATAGTAAGAGGAGTTTGCTGCTCTGGTTTTCCTGAAATTATAAAGATTTCTTGAATTTTACATCAAATAAAGACTTTTCTTGAAAATTTTCTTCCTCTGGAAAGCACATTCTTCTTTCTTTTTTGTTTTTTTAAGCAGAGCATCTTCAAAATGAATTAAAGGGTTCAGAAATTGTAAAATTAATTTTTATAAATTAGAAGTTATTGATTGATGAGATTATTTTTTAT